>NC_135997.1:30720314-30905314 GCF_048128805.1 Centroberyx gerrardi
AATACAGCTCACAAAGACATAGTTTCAATTTTAAAAATCGCTAACTGTTACCATGAAAAGTCAGGCTGTTGTAGTTATTACCAAATCAAATTCAAATGGGAACAAATTCTTCATTACGCCGGGGACTATTTTCGGTGCTACGGAACTACTTTCCTGAGACCGCAAAGTGTTTACGGCCGGCTTATTAAGTTGTTTGAGGAAAAAGTCGGCTTTTCATCGTGATGATGAAATATGTTGCCCAGAGCAACGGCATGGCTCTTTGACGTGTTTTTAATCGTTTTTTTAATACAATGGAGTTCTATGGCTGCTGGGACATTGGGCACCGGCTACATGGACGAGATTTGTTGGCAAAACAAAATCATTGCTGATTTTGTTATTTTCATAGGATTTGTTGACGGTAAGCAATGCATTAAAAAACACCAGCCTTATCCTTTAAGCCAAGTTTTAGTTGCCTAATCTTAAAGTGATAATCCACAAGATTTTTTATTTTTTGCCATCTTTGGTGATCGCTTTGGTGTTTTGCACCGCATTTCCCACTTCTCAACTGCGTCACCAGTACTTTGATGTCACTGGACTGACAGCAACTCCCAAACCCCCAATCCAATGTCCAATTTGTGCAATTGTCACAGAATCCTTTCTTGGTGGAGGAGTATAATCTTCACATTATCTGTGCCCCCAACACTGCATCTGCATTTCAGAGTTTGTGCTCCCTTCACACAATTTTGTGAGACTCTGCTGTCAGTTTTGATGTCAAGCAAAACCAGTTGTGCATCGCTGTCAGAGGCAACTTGATCCTCGTAGTGTGTAGCTGTGTGCTGTGTGGTTGGAGGGTTCTGTGGAGCGGCGGTAGCTATTCCAGCTCCAAAGACGCCTTGGTAAGTATGAGATGGTGTTGGGTGTGTTTGTGTATTGGGTACAAAGAAACAAAGAAACAAAGCAGCTCACTCCATTCATCTTTGCTTTGCCAGAGCATTAATCCAACTCCCACATCAGTCAGTTGTATGCACGGAAATCAGAAATATGAAGCTGAATGGTGCATTTGAGACTCGCTAACACACTTTTTTGTTGTTGTTGCTGGCACTTTGATGCTGCACAAATGTTATTTTTCCATTTTTTAGAGCACATAGCAATAAGTGCATGTATTTGGGAGTTTTAACACTCCAAGCTCAACAGTCGTACCAAGAGGTCAAATTCAAAACATCCCTTTCCCGACAGACGTTATTGTCAGTTTTTCCCATTTCAAATTGTACGGAGGGCCTTTCTGTGAGTCTTCCATGTCTTTCTGTAGGGATTTCAGGCTTTGTGTTTATTTATGCCCCTTTCTTTTAATCCTCAAGACAGGAGTTTGGCTACAACGCTCAACAGTAGAATATGGAATCAGTGAGCTGCGTTGTATTCTCATTAATGCACAAACACAAGTCTAATGTGTGGTGTTTGCGTAGGTGTGTGTGTGTGTGTGTGTGTGTGTGTGTGTGAGGGGTCGTGGGGAAGGGCTGGTGGCTGGTTGTGTCTGCCTACTCAACTTCAATTTTCTCAGCTCTCAAAGTGAAGGATAAATGAGAAGAAGCAACAGAAAATCAAGCCACAAAGAGGACAGAATTAGGAAGTGAAAAGTTTTATTCCAGAAAGTTCTCTTGCAAAATGAGTGCTAGGATGAAGGTAAAACTTATTGTGAAAGTTATTGAGTGTCTTAAGATGTTTGCTTAGGAAAAGATATTTTAGTAAATATCTTTACTTTGAAAATACTAAGCAATCACCAAGAGGTAACAGTGTGTGAAATACTGTGCAGATTTTCAGAATGAAATCCCTCTTCTAATTACACTGGGGACATGGTTATTGGACAGCGTACTGGCAGAATACTTCACTCCCCTTATTCCTGGAAATATAAACATTGCTCTGTGATGCCTCTAATGATATTGTACCTTTCTAACGGTGAGGTTCTGAAGCCAGGTGTTATGGGAAGCACTGTGTGACACATGAGATGAAACTTTAATGATCCCCGTTGGGAAATCGGGCCGTTGTAGCAGCAAGTAGTAATACAGCAAAGGAAAATAGAATATGAATAAGAATATTGCAACACGGGCTGGGATTTATACATAACACAACTTCCATTTTAAGCACTAGAGCATGAAAAAACGAATGGAAAATAGTTCTGATATAAAGATATACCAAAGATGTGAAATATAAGGAGTAAGAACTAAGTGAAAATGTTGATGACGTAAATGACATAATGACACGAGAGACTGAGATGAGTTTTCTTGGCGGGGGTTGGAGAGCATCTCTGACACAGACACAGCAGTCGCCAGCCCGTCCCAGCCTCAATAACCTCTGTATGTTTCTGAGGCTGTTTTTTTTTTTTTTTTACCTCGTGTTTCTATCTTTATCCCAGGCTACATCGAGGCGGCAGTCATCCCTGCAGGCGCCAGGAGAATCAAAGTTGTGGAGGACAAACCTTCCCACAGCTTTCTGGGTAATACTGCATCTCCTAATTGTACAGGGTGTCCAAAAGGTCTGGAATAATTGGGAAATCACTCACTCCTTCACAGAATGCACTCAGAATGACCGCCGCTACCTTCCAGACACGATTGCAAACAGAATATCATGTTTCTTTCTACTACTAAAGTGCTACAGTACTTCTACACTACTACCACACCACCACTGCTACACTACTACTAAGGGATTACTGCTCCTATAGTACTCCTACAGTACAAATGGAACTCCTTTTTTCTTTGTATCTTGACAAATCAGTGCAGCACTGACAAAAGCTCTACCACCCATCGGTCTTAAAGGACTACTCCACCTTTTTGGGAGTTTGGCCCATTGGTCACCCAGTATGTGACAAGATGATTGATGATTAGAGGACCTGAGGGATCTAGCACTATTACAGTTCAATCAAAAAATATTGGTAATGATCTTTAGAATTCCAATTGCCCTATGTTGACTTAGCATGCAAGCTAATATTTTCAGTTGTCTAACAGCAGTTGTCAAGTCACTAAGGCCTCTGTAGATACAGGTCCATGTGTAACCCAGACTGATGGGTTAACATGGCGCCTTGGTTGGGTTCAGCTCCCATTCTGTTTCTGATGAAACAACGGGAGGACATGGATGTTCTGTAGGCAGCCAGAAAGAAATATAGGGAGGGGAGCAGATCAATCCAAAAGGCCAGATACTCCCATAGAGAGAGAGAAACATCAGCGCTTCAAAGAAACCCTTGAACAATACTTCCTTGTACAGTGTCAGGCATGGTGTAATGTTGTTTTCTTGTATTAGACAGAACAGAGGATATAATCCATGTTGACCTGGTACTATGTGGGGAAAGACAGAAAGGATTACTGTGTGTTTGCAAGGAGCTAAAACTCAGCATCTGTCTGTGTTAATAAGACATATTAGTGTGGTATTCATTTTACGATCTATTATTGTGCTGTAGAGCGATACTGGCTGCTACACCTTCTCTGATAATATAATACTTCTGTGGTTGTTTGGTTGTTTTCACCACTGGAGGTGGAGACAAAGCAGGGAAATCATGGATTTCAGCTTTAACCTGAACAAACAGTTGATTAAGCAACTGATGTTAATGATAGCATCCAACTACTAAGCACTAACCGGTAGCTAGTGCACAAATCAGATATGTTTACAACAAGACAGTGATGGTTAGCCACCAGATACTATGGTTAGCTAACTAACAAGCTGACATCTAAACACAAAATCGATCAATTGTGTTATAGTAGAGACTAGTATAGTCTTATGTTTAGAAACACCATCAGATGTTCACAGCCACGGAGCAGAGGACCTCCAATATGGCTGCCAGAAGACGTGTTACACACCTGAAAACCCTCTGTATTATACAAGCAGTTGATTACCATTACAACACACTGAAACAAACAAACCCAGAGAGAGAGAATATTCATCATACTTGTAGCTGGAGCAAGTCTATGGAGAAGCCAAGTCACTCCAACAGGCTCATTAAAATAACATTAACCTGCCATTGGCTTGAGCATGTTTGCATCTTATATAATGTCTGACATCTCAATGTTCATTCGCTCATAGTCACCTCCTTCCACACATGCACACACACACACACACACACACACACACACACACACACACACACACTGCTCTCTCCTGTAGTTTCTAAGCAGGCAAGACAGGCTCTGGTGGATTAGCCCGGCCCAGGTCTATAATCTATAGTTCCTCTTTGGCATAAAGCCCAGCTACACACAGCCTCACAGAGAGAAGTGGGCTAACTCTGGACATGTGGTGAGGTAGTCAGTTGGCTGGGCTTCAGAAAACCCACAATCCACTTCAAGGGCTCTTTTAACAGCCTGACCAGGGCTGTTTTTTGTGGTTGAGGGAGGGAGCAGCTGAAGAAGTAAACTGCACTGACCCCACCAGCCTCTTTTATTTCCATTCGTCTGTTTGTCCTTGTAAAAAGTCACTTTGTCCGGGGATTAGTCTAGTTCTCCTGAATCACTTAGCCTTTAGTTTTGAAACCATGCCACTATTTAGCCGCCTTCCTTTCACTTTTCAAAACGGCATTGATGATAACATGACTTATACTGTAGCTGCATCATTGAGAAGGTCACAGGGAGAATATAAGATACATATATGACTTCTTGAGTCTCTGCCCTTGTGATTGAAATGTACATACTAGGATTAGACCAGTATAGCAGTATAGCACCTTTTATTAAAATCAGATGTGTTTCCACCCTGACAAGAATAAAATTATGAGGGAAACACTGAATACTTGTATTATATAGAATACTACTAAAAATATGGGTATTGTATTGGCCTTCAAAAACATATATCAGCCAAGTACACACACACACACACACACACACACTCGGTCTGTCTGATCCGCACACAGGGAGTCTAGCAGCTCTCCCTCTCTCCACCTTACAGCCCTGAAAGACTCCTCCAAGAGGTCCATCAACAGCGACTGGAAGATCGAGCTTCCAGGAGAGTTTCAGCTGGCCGGTACCACGGTGCGCTATGTGAGGAGGGGATTGTGGGAGAAAATGTCCGCCAAGGGACCCACCAAGACGCCCCTGCACCTGATGGTAAAGACATCAGTCACTCCGTTATGCACTGCGTTATGTCACAGCATGACCCGGCTTTAATGGCAGGACCTAAACCTCTTATCGCCGGTGTTTATGCTTGTGTGTGTCTCTATTTATGCGTATGTGAGTGTGTGTGTGTGTGTGTGTGTATGAGGGATAGAACGATATAGCAGCTTGCCGATACACTGGTTGTCTATGGGAAGCCCTTTACCTGAATTGATTATAAGGGGCATTTTGATCAGATTCCAGACAAGTATGAATAAATATGTTTTTTTATTAGGGGTTCAAGCCCGTTTTCTGTCCAAAACCACCAATTGGCCAGATGGTGGCGCTCTAACAAACAACTTAATGTTTTGGCCAACCATACTGACCTTGACGCATGAATATAGTCCATGACGAAGATGCACAAACAGGAAAGGAGGCATAGTTCCTAAATGCTTCATGTTGGAGCAATCAAATTTGGTAAATGGTAAGAAGGATGTTTTTATGTATTTATTTGTCTGCATACTTTTATATAGGCCCTAACTCTTATGTAAATTATGCTTTTATTTAGTTGTTAACTGTGAGCAAGAATATACTAATTTCAACTTCAACTTCAAATATAGGTTTAAAATCTTCTTCACTACTGAAGCAACAAAAATGGACCCAGTCAGCCAGATTATGGCACTATAACATGCAACTTTACATTTTGGCCAACCGTAAGGCCTAGAATCCAAAATGTTTCTTTTTTCCTCAGATTCAATGGGCAGGCACAAATCCATTGCATATGTCACTATTTCTCACGCAAACTTGATCCAATCTCAACTAAATTTTGCACACAGTATATATTGACATCCCAGACTGTTACCTAGAGTTTTTGGCCATGGTGCACAAATGAAGTTAATTGTGAACACACGCAAATGGGAAGTGAGGAATAATTCCTAAATACTAGATCCTATTTGGGATGGACCCCAAAGCATGACAGACCACATGGTCATGCTGCATAGCACCATCATCAAACAAACCCTTGACCAGACCTAACTATTTTTTATAAATTCCCCTTACAAAGTTGCCTTAATTGCAACCAAATTTTACAGAGCATATTTCAATATTTGTTATAGGCTTGGACCCCACTAATGGCCAATTCCAGCCATTGTATGGATTTGGTCTGTTAATGGTACCTATTCAAAAATATATTGTGAGAACAGCAAAGCAAAAAGAAAGAAAAGAAAATTGTTTTTTCCGGACAGTACAAAGACAAATCACGCAAAATTTATACGCCACATGCATACACACAAAAGAACAACCAGGCGCGCCCCGTGCAGAGCTGGAGACGTGGATGAACAGTTGATTACACTATTGGGCATAGTTCTAAGGCAGTGAGCTGGACTGTAATTAAAGGTAATGAATCTCATCTTAGGGATGTTCAGTAGTAACAAACAGCGCAGTCTTCACTATTTTTTAATATCCTTGTGGAATACTGTTCTTACTCCCTGTGCTTAATGAGAGGGCTGCAGGCGCTGCACTAATGGGATGCATTGTATAAGAACAAATGAATGGCTCGTCCTTAGTAGCAATTACCTTTCTGAATACCACTCTCAATTATGCAGGCACTGGATGCATTAGTCTCTCACGTTCTGTATAAGCTACATGAGAGAAGGTCAGATGGCATGAAAGTTGATGTTAAGTTGTTTAAATAGTCCTTTGAGGCCATAACAGTTACAGGAAATGAATCCTCTCTCTTGCTCTCATATACATATATAGAGTTAGATACATACAATAGACATTATCTTTTTATGTTACATCAATCGGCGATATAAAGTAGCAAAACAAACATTTATATGACAGTATGACGCATTATTACTTTAAACTCTGTTCCCCAAATAAGAAGGTGGGTAAACTGAATCGAGGTGGGTTTACCCTCCACTACATCACTGCTTGGCAAACTTTGGACTCACCTTCTCCCTTCTTTAATCCTCTCTCTCTCTCTCCCTTTCCCAGGTGCTGCTCTTCCATGACCAGAGCTATGGCATCCACTATGAGTACACAGTGTCTCTGAACGCAACTCAGGAGAGGAGCAGCGAGGAGCAGAAGGAACCAGAGCATCTCTACATCTGGACACACAGCAGCTGGCAGGACTGCACCGTCCAGTGTGGAGGAGGTGACACGCGCACACACACACACACACACACACTGGGACTCCCATGCCAACCCTCACTCATCGTTGCACACACTCACATTACATCAAGTTTGTAAGATAAGATCACATTAATGATCCCCGTAGGGAAATTAGGTTGCAGCAAATTCCTATAGCAAAGCAAATCAAATATAATCAAGAATATAGCAAATCGGGTGTATTAAACATAATGCAACAGTTACAAAATTAGAACATATTAAGTTGAAATGCATGAGTGACAAGTATGAAGAAATATTAATTACAGCATTGTGAGGGTGTGCAAAATAACAACAGTAGAACATATTGAGATGTCCCACCTATTTGCATGTATTACTGTCATTATGGTAAAGCAAAAATTATATATTTACGTCTATTAGCATCTTTACGGTAACTCAGAATCAATATATTCGCCTCTATTCGCGTCATTATGACGACACAAAATTTTTGGCCATTTGTGCCATTACGGTAGCCTAAATGTAAGTGCAGCGATGTGAAGGATGATAAGAATATGAAGAATATCAGAAGGAATATGAGAATTTTAAAACAAAATTCAATAATTTACAGTTTATATACATGATGGGCAAAATATGCTGTGTATTCACATTATATTTATATGCATATTTCTGTACAAAGTGCCGAGTCTTTCCGGGGCAGCTTTAGCCAGCTGACCTCAGTCTCCATGCAGCGCGACATTGAGCTGCTTTCAGCCCTGATCTGCTGGCTGCCCTCCCTCCCCTCCCCTCCCTCTGCTGCTGCTGTCCACTGTGTTTATAGGTTGGATATATAGAGCTCTAATCTTGACCGCTGCATGTCACCCATCTGCTGCCCTGATATGGGGGCGTCTGGCCAGCAGAGAGTGGCTGCCAGGTCAGGCATCGCTTCAAACAGAGCTTGGCCTGGGAGATACTGCATGGGCAGGATGGGATGTGGTGGTAGCATGAAACCCTGAAAGAGTTTCATTGGTATGGTTTTCAATGGAGAGTTTTAGTGTCCCATGATGGTCGAAATGCTGTTTCAGAGGCTTTTCCACCCTGGCAAGAAAGAAAATATTGGGGAAACACTGAATACTTGGAATTTTTTGGCATCAAATATCTGCTATCTACAGCTTCAATCCAGACAGATCCGTATCGGTATTGGCCTTCAAAAGCCCGTATCGGTCTAGCCCTACTAAAGATAATGTTAAGGCTATTACAGCTGGTTTTAGGGGAGGAGGCTGTGGGTAAATTAGGCAGACTGGAGCCATGTCTGAAGCTGAGGGAGGCTGGATGGCTGGGAGGTCGGACAAAGAGACAGAGTCCAGCGGAGAACCAGTGGCTAATCCAAGCATATTAGACAGGCAGAGGAGGTTTCCCCCTGTGGAACTCGCAACAGGGTTCAGATGCATGCGGGCCTACACACACACATACACACAGCATAGGGCAGGCCTAATTGTCAGGCACCCCATCGCTGAGCTCCTGAGCGATTCCTCTTTTCCTATTATAACCTGTAATATTGGTAACCAGCACTCTGAAACAATGTTCCAAATTACATGTACTTGAGAATGCCACTTTAAATGTGCAGTACACTGTTTTTATCCAGGAGAAGAAGTCAGATGCTCTTAGATTAATTGCCAGGGGTGCAGTGTGGGGTAAATCCACCTAAGGGCAGTTTACCTATTTTTAATCTGTTTAGGCATAAATCTTTATGATATGAAATTCAGAGTACATCATAGTGACTGACTTAAGCTGACCCCCACCCTCCCCCCATGCCCGTCCCATTGAGTTATGGCGGCCTGTAATTGACACAAACAACAGTCACATTTTCACAATGTAGAGGAGTGAGCTAGCCAATTACAGCTGAGTTCTAACAGAAACATCTAATGACAAGGTAATCTATCACCATCATTTCTCTAAGGCTTTTTAGCCTTTGGAGCTGAAATGTGTTGCAGCCTGCAAGTAATTGTTGAGTCATTGGTATTGATCAACAACCTTATTAAGTCCCTGCAGATATATTGGGGCAATGGGGCAAAAATCTTACTTTATATATACAGTATATATATATAATTTTGACTCTCCTCTGTTGATTTCCTTTGTTTTTCACTGTTGATCCTTTGATATTAATTTGAATGAGAGGGTTCCTCCGTCTTGACCTCAGCAGGTGGATCGCTGCCCAGTGAGGGGATTGACTGGGATCTGTGGTTATCCTGAATGATTTCAATTACTCAATAATCTTTTGCTGGGTCATGTAACCTGGCTTGATGGCAGGGTGTGTGGTTTTCATGGCTTTGTTTCGGCTTGGTTTTCATGGTTTTGTTTGGAGTGATTTCAGTTTTGACGGAGGTGAGGGGGAGAAGTTATCATTTGGTGTTAGTTGTTAGTGTTTTCAGTATTTCATGGTCGCAGCATCAGCTAAATCTACTCCTATGCTGCTGGCATTACATCTAGGAAGTCACAGGTTTTGTTTTGTTTTTGATGCAGTTATCAGGGTTATTATAGGGTTACTATAGTTTTGTTGTTTTTAATCTTTTTTTTCTTTTTTAGTTTGTGTTATATGTTCCATTCAAAGTTTATTATTGTGGTTTAGGTTTAGTTTGGGGTTTAATTTTATGGTTTTGTTCTCATTTTTGTCCTTTTAGTTAAGCCCAATTAGAGGGGAAAATGGCTGTTCCACAGTTGTTGTGGAATGTTAACTTCTTGTTTGCTTCATTGTTTTTACATGATTTAAGTTGAATTCCCTTAAGGTCGGAGAATAATTTGCCTTCTTGACAGAAATGACTGTGTTCTCCACACTCAGGACTGGATCTGTTTTCATTTCATGCAGTTAGTTTTGGAGCCAGGCAATATAGTCAGTTGGTTTGAGGTTTTTTTTTTTTTTGCTTCATTTTGTTTTTGTTTTTATTCCAGTTTATGAAAATGTTTTTCACGCTTTGTTTTTGTTTCAGTTTTAAATTCATTTCACAAGAATAGTCTGTGATAATTCACACAGGATGCATCTACCATCTACTGCACTGTTGCGCAGTAGCTGAATTGGAACTTGTATGACCCAAGTACTCACAATCAAAGGATTTGCTTGTAAGATTTATTAAACTTGATGGTAATAAAGTCCTATTTTGCAAGTAGCAAGCTCCCTCTAGCTCTTTTAAAAAAACGTTTAAACTATGTTTTTACAGTGAAGTGCTACTGAGCTTTAAATGGAAAAAGGGAATGTTAGGATGAAGATTGTATCTCAGAGGTCTAAACCAGCTCATCTTCCTTGCCCCATCCACTCCGACTGCTATATTGCGCCAGAATAAAAGTAATTTTATACATTATACTGTAAACCGTAGGCTCTTTAAAGCCTTGTAGCTGTCTCCTAGCCGGGGTCTCAGCAGTTGATGTGGTTTTGCTTTGCTTTTCTCCCTGGGATTAATATGAGGCTGTTTTTTATGGTCCAGCTTGGCAGAGTCATCACAACAGAGCCTTAATGAGATAATCCTACAATCTGGCCAAGCCTCTGTTTTTAGAACACTACGTATCCCAGAAGCCTCCAATCTTCCCAGCTTGTGCTCAGAGCCCCATTACACACACACACACACACACAGCCACACACACACTATGCTATTATACTATAAAGTGTTGAATGCGGTTTTAAATAAATATGAAGCAGTTGTACTCCCCTTGTGGAAACTTTGGCATTAAATATCATGACTTGAAATTAGCTTTTAGTAACCACACACACACACACACACACACACACACACACGCACACACAGCCTTTACCATGCACCCCTCTGTCAGCTAGTGCAACCCTCCAGTGAACTACATCAGAGCCTCAGCCTAATGCAAAGGCAATTACACAATAGAAATCAGTTAATTAGAGGTAACGAACTCAAAGGACTGACTGCCTTATTTCCAGAGGCTCTTCTCTGCTTCTGGACATGTTCCAAGATCCTTCGCAACGGGATGAAGCGCTGACCCGGGTGTGTGTGTGTATGTGTGTGTGTGTGTGTGTGTGTGTGTCCAGGTGAGAGGAGGACAGTGGTTTCCTGTATGAGGATAGCCAATAAGACCATGGAGCTGGTCAACGACAGCCACTGTCAACCTGAGAACCGGCCGCAACCCCAAGTACGAGCCTGCAACACTCACCCCTGCCAGTACCGGTGAGACACACACACACACACACACACACACACACACACACACACCCTTGTACTTGATTGAGGACCTCCCATTGACTGCTTTCGCTCCTTAACCCCTTAACCCTAATTCTAAACTTAAATCTAAACCAAAGTCCTACTCCTAAACTATCCCTTTATAGAAAGGTCTAAAACTCAAACTGCTTCTCACAAGGAAAGAAGTAAAAGAACACACTTTAATGTCACTGAAATACATGATGTTATCTTGGGATGTTGTCTCTTGGTTTGCAGCTGAGTTTCATCTGCATAGGCTGTATGGGCCATCCCGTCGTCTCAAAGATGCTATGTGTAGCACCATGCGTAAATCATTACCAAATTAATTTTGAGACATTAGTATGATTACCATCGCCGAGTAGACTGGCAGCCTCTACCGGTTTCTACACTGCATTTTACATTGTGTGACACCGGGTCAGATCCAGCGCAAACAGAGCTAAAGCTTTCAGAGTTTCTGGCAATGGCAGATGGTGGAAGGAGTGAAAGACTGATGGAGAAATCTCTTCCAACATGTTTATCCTTTTCATGGAGGGGGAGAGGGGCACAGGGAGCAACAGGGTTTATGGGAAATGTGGTCTTCATTTTAACAAGCACTAACCATTTGTTTATGGCAATTATACCAAGGTATCATAATTAATGTTATAGTGATGTTTGAAAATGCAACACATAGCACCTTTAACATGCTCATCCACCAGCTTTACTGTACAGTAGAGATGAGAGAGATCTGTTCTGTCTAGATAGCAGTTAGAAAAGCACCTTTTCCATCTCTCTGCAGTGTTTTCCTCACTGATGTGGAGAATTGTGTCCTCTCACACCTTGATCGCTGAAATTGCTCAGAGACTTGTGGCAGAATATCCCAGGGAGTCATCTCTCAAAAGACTAATTTGTAGATGTTCATTTTTCAAAAGCAGATGCACTCTGAAACGAAAGTCAAAGCTGAAGCCTTGCTGTGATGTTTAATGCCACAGCTTTGTTTCCTCTTTGATGTTGAAGTTGTCTCTGGTAAAAAAAATAATAAAAGAAGCACAGACAGGCTCTGCAGTTTTACTGTTAGATGTGAGTTTCTGTGAGCAGGGTATAAAGTAGGATTCAACCGATATGGGGTTTTAAACACCGACACCAATACTGGTATTTTTGGACTGATGCTGCTGATAGCCGATATTCTGCACCAGAATTCACTGTCTTTACGTTTGACCATTATCAAGCCAAAAAATTCCAGGAAAATTGCAAGTATTCAGAATTTCCCCAGATAATTTTTGGTATCCCTTTAAATTACAGCCCATTAATTATGCAGTAATGACCGGAAATAACTAAGTAATATCCAAGTAAAATAGATGTAATAGCTAGTTATAGCATTAGAATGACTGGTAATTACTGAATAATATACAAGTAAAAAAAAAAGTGCTTTTACCAGTAATTGTATTATATAAGTGGCACTACCACACACTTTTGAAAACTTGGAGAGGTGCTGGATCGAAGCATAAACTAGTTCAAAGAAGAAGAAACACACTGTCTGTATTGATTTATCTTGCACAGAGTGGAGGGACAGTCATTACAGAAAGTGACGACACCTGTGCAGAAACAATCAATGTTTTTTCATTAGATTTTCATTTGCTTATAATGTAGAATACATACAACAATACATTATATATTTTAGAAAAGACATACCAGTACTGACTATGTACAATATTCACATAGATATACAGCTGTACTCCATACAAACTCAAATAACAGAAAACAACAGAAACCCCAGATCGGGCCTAGCCTGGTAAAAATCAATTTTTTACTTGTATATTACTCAGTAATTACTTAGTAATTAGTAGTTATGCTATAACTAGTTATTACATCTATTTTACTTGGATATTACTTAGTTATTTCCAGTCATTACTACGTAATTAATGGCCTGTAATTTAGCATTTAGACCACGGGACACTAAAACTCTCCACTGAAACTCAGGTTGTGTGGAATCTGATCAAAATGTCGCATTAGAATCAATTCAAGTTTGTCAGGTCTGTGAGAAGTGTAGGATTCGTCTCTTGAAGCATATAATCATATGATAGGACCAAACAACATTATCTCCTGTTCCCTCTACTCCAAAACAAAAAAAAAATCTCTTGATGAATGCATTGGCCCCTCTCCTTAAAAGAAAAAACTGTATGAGAAGTGCCTGTGACAATATCAGTATGCATGCGATCACTCCTCACTGAGTCGTCTCCTGACTTGTTCCCTCTCCAAACCATAGGACTGTAAAAAACAGCTGAAGCTTTCAGGCTCGCTGGCTGAATCCATGCCAAGTTAGCTTGGAACAGGAAATTTGGAAGTCGTATTGATAAAAGGAAACTACCAGAAATAGAAGAGGGGGGAAAAAAAACGCCGACTTCCCACTGAGCATCAGAGAGAGGGAGAGAGAGAAAGTTACAGAGAAAGAGAGAGAGGCACAGAGGCATGGAGTGCGAGGGAGGGGGGGGGGGGGGGGGGGGGGGGAGATGAGAAGGACGGGGAAACGGGAGAAAGAGTTGGACAGACAGACTGAGATAAAAAGAGATGGAAGGGCAGAAGAGAAGAGGAGATCCTGGAGAAAAGGAGACGAGAGATGGATCAGAAGGACGGGGGAGAAGGGAAGGAGTGGTGGAGCTGCAGAAACAGACAAAGGAGAAGGCTTCATACTAAATACTTTATTGTCAGGGAGCTCATTTTCTTGCCACATATGGGAATATGTTGAGTGCTAACTAATGTTTGATTGATAAGGGTTTTTGGAGGCCAATACTGATATTTTTTGGACTGAAGCTGCCGATAGCAGTCAGTATTTTATGCTGCTATTCATCTATAAATCTGATAATTTTCATGCCAAATAAATCCCCAAAAATGACAAGGATTCAGTGTTTCTCCCAGAATGTTCTTGTCATTTAGACCATCATGGGACACTAAAACTCTCCATTGAAACCCCTTCCATACTAATGAAAATCTTTTAGCATTGGCAGCTGCTTAAGGCAGGGTGGAAAAGCCTCTGAAACAGTATTTAGATCATTATGAATAATTGTTAGGAAGGAGGTTTCTAACTACATTTCTGAAAAACCTTTTTTAGAACATGATCCATCCCTGATACTACCCAATTATATAATGCTCTTGCATTATGGGTTAAGAGAGGTGAGAGTCTAATATGACATTTTAATAGGGAAATAGAAAATGCTTGCAGAGTGTCAGCAGAATCTCCCCTTTCTACAAACCGAATTGTAAACTGAGAAATTAAGTGAAGGTATCAATTATTCATTCAGACCCTCATTCCATAAACAGGCTAATCCTTTGTTATACATGAGGACCTCGACTCTCCCACAGAAATTAAATGTAATGATCCACAAATGGCATGTTTGTTTACCCCAGAAGAAAGTCCTCTCCTGCACCAAATGTCTGATCAATGAAAGAAATGACTACTCCCACATGTCTTTTGTTGATGAATTACGGTTCACCTGAAATGTGCCTTTTGAAGAGAGGCTGTGAAAATGGATGAATCACCACCGAAAACAACTTTAGGTCAGACTAGAAAACACGTAAGAATGTAACATCTTGCCCTCAGATTCGGACCAAAGCAAACGGACTACAGCTTTGAAAACACCCAAAGTAACACGTTGTTCCTTGATTCGGACCAATGCAAACGGACTGTAAACACTCTGCGCTATGTGTTTCCCAGGTGGGTGACGGGCGAGTGGGGGTCCTGCTCGGTGACCTGCGGGAAGGGTCTTCAGCAGAGGGAGGTGGTGTGTGTGTACCAGCTGCAGAACGGCTCGCTCATCCACACCAGGGACCTGTACTGCCAAGGAGGCAAACCCCCCGTCCTGCAGGGCTGCGAGGGCCGCCTCTGCCTCACCATCTGGGAGGCGTCGGAGTGGTCCAAGGTAAGACGTACACACACACATACGTTGTTGTCATGTGGTGATTGTCATGTTTGAACTGTGGCACTCTCCATTCCTTAGCCCTAAATGAGTCCAAATTTGATCTTATCTTCAGTTTTTATCATTATAATGGAGAGCAAAGATCAGCCAGCAGTCATTGCTTCAGTTGACCCCAGAAACTTAGTCAATATAGGCAGATTTTGGACGTTTTTGTGGCAAATATTAGATGCATAGGGACTTTGCCATAGGGTTTAATGAATTGACGCTCCCGATGCATAAATACACATTCTAATCAATCACCCTTTCTATTCCTGTCTTATTTAATAGGCTGGTGCTGAGTGGAACTAATAATTCACCACAGGGAGGCTTTCACTAATATAACCCTCCTCTCCCTCTTCCCTTCACGCCTTTCTGTCCTCCGCTCCCGCTATCTATCTATTCCCATTTTTTTCTCTCTCCGTCCCTCTCTTTCCTCCAGTGTTCGTCGGACTGCGGCCGAGGGGTTCGCAGACGGACGGTGTCCTGCACGAACCCCCAGGGCCGGTGTGACCCTCTGTCCCAGCCTGCGCAGGAGGAGCCCTGTGAGGACCACTCCAAATGTTACGAATGGAAGACCGGCGACTGGTCCAAGGTCAGTCATATTAGAGTTTTAGTGTCCCATGATGGTCTAAATGCTGTTTCAGAGGCGTTTTCCACCCTGACAAGAATACAATTCTGGGGGAAACACTGAATGCTTGTAACTATTTTGGTTTAAAGATGTTGAATATTGGCACAAAATATCGGCTAATGGCAGCTTTACTCCAGAAAATCAGTATCAGTAGTTGGATTCGAAAACCTTTATCGGTGGAACCCTTGTTAGTGCTCAACATATGGGAGTCTGGCAAGCCACCCCCGTCTATGTCTGATGAGCAGATGCCTTCAAGCAGCAGAAAATTAGCTCCTTGATAATTAAGAATTTATTATTCATCATAATTGGCATGTTTATTTTTTGGCATGAAAATAGTCGCATTGAATATCAGGACAAAATGTTACCTGTCGGCCTTCAAAAACCCATATTGGTTGAACCCTAGTCCAACATAAGCAATAATCGTTATTACATAAGCGTACAAAGACACTCATTCACTCACTCACCTGCTCACTCACTGAGTCACTCACTCATTCACATACTCACTCACTCACTCATTCACTCACTCACCTGCTCACTCACTGAGTCACTCACTCATTCACATACTCACTCACTCACTCACACACAACACACACACACACACACACACACACACACACACACACACACACACACACACACACACACACACACACACACACACACACACACAGTGAAATGCCCAGCTGTGGATGAGCTGATGGATAGCTGGTGGACAACTGTCTGACACCTGCCTAGAAGAGGGATAACCTCCTCTTTCACAGCTGGCTCACCTACACGCACACACACACACACACACACACACACACACACACACACACACCATCGATGTTTTCACTGACCTACGGTACAATATATTTTTAATGTCAGCTGGTAAGCATTAACATCAGATATCAAAGACCGCAAGCTTTAAGACCCAGCTTCCTACTCTGCTTGCTCTCTCTCTCTCTCTTTCTCTCTCTCTCTCTCTCTCTCTCTCTCTGTCTCTTTTAAACTCTCTGACGTTCTGCAGTGTTGATATACTGAAGACTAGGGTTAGACTGATATATCGCTAGGCCGATAATGGCCTTTTAATAAAAATTTGCTATCATCCAATCCAATGTCATCCACCTCCCTCCCTGACCACAACTAATGAACATGTTTTCATTATTATCATTATTGGTAGTAGTAGAGGTAGTAGAATTAGTATTAGTGTTATTAGTGTGTGGTGTGGGAAGATTTTACCCAACAGCTTCAGGGTGTCAGTCTGCAAAGCCTGACATGAAACCTGCCTCACCCTGCCTTAAGGAGCTGCTAACCCAGCTAAAAGAATTTCATTAGTCTGGCTTTCAGTGGAGAGTTTTAGTGTCCCATGATGGTCTAAATGCTGTTTCAGAAACTTGTCATTTTTTGGATTGTTTTGGGCATTAAAGATGCTAAACATTATCAGCACAAAATATTAGTTATCGGCAGCTTCAATCCAAAAATGTCAGTCTCGGTATCAGTATCAGCCTTCAAAAACCCATATCAGCCGAAGCCTGCTGATGACTGCTCCAGATGTGCTCGCTGAGCTCTGCTGTAGAGGTGAAAGGCAAAGCGCACCTTCCTCAGCGGTGGGGAGGGAAACATGAACTCCCCCTCTCCAGTTCCACACCCTGAGCAAAGGGGATTTTGTGTTCCCCCCCTAATGACCCCCGAGGCTTAGGCCTGGCGCCGCCTTTTGAAAGAGCCTCATAAAATCCTCCGACTGGGTTGCAGGCAGCTGAACGTGACACTTGGCAACAGGCCTGAATGATATATGAGGTGAAAACGCACTTGTTTTTATGACTGGAAGAGGAAGTAGTCAGGTTGTCAAACCTAGAATGCGTCACTTGCGTTTGAACTGTAACCTGCGCTACGCTGAAGTATCAAAATTATTTTTTTTAATCTTGATTTATCCAGGGAAAGTTGACTGAGCTCCATGCTCTTTTCTAGTGATGCCCTGTTACACATTTGCGCAGTTTCACACATTCACACCAGGAGCTGCCTGATACAACCGCAGTCTTGTACTGTCGGCCACTGGGAGCCACCCAGTGCAACCACAGTCTTCTACTGGTGGACACTGAGCAGCTCCTGGGGAAATTGGGGGTTCAGTGCCTTGCTCAAGGGAACCTCAACAGTGTTTGTTGAGGGAGTGGAGAGTGTTACTCATTCACTTCCCCAAGCACATTTTTCCCGCCAGTCTAGGGATTCGAACCTGCGACCTTCCAATCACAAGCCTACTTCTCCAACATCTAGTCTACCACTGTCCAATCCTGACCGCTGTGCTTTCTATTTGTGCTTCTGCTCTTGCGGTCACACATTCGTCTCTTAGGGGAAACGGCTAAACACATTTGACAGTATAATGATGCTTGGCAAATAAATTGTTGTGAGGCGTCTTGTGAGCCTCGGAGCTCCACTAGACCGCGGATATCGCAGCATTATTAACTTTTAATGACATTTCCGGATCTGGAAGTGCATGTCTGACTAACAGGACCTGAGGGAGCTGCAGCAGCCTATCCACACATCCGAGCCTAGCATAGCAGATAGCACAGGAGGCATGACATACAGCTGACAGGGGACTGTGGGTGTGTGTGTGTGTGTGTGTGTGCGTGTGTGTGTGTGTGTGTTTGTGTGTGTGTGTCAGAGAGTATGTGTGTGCTGTTGTATTATCCTTTTGAGGACCAGATGTCCTAAAAAGAAAAGAAAGATGTCGAAAATCCAAAGTGGGGACATTATGCTGGTCCTCACTTCTACAAGAGGTTAGTTTAGGATTTGGATTTGGGTTTAGGATTAAGATTAGAATAACAATTAGGTTAGGGTTAAGGCTAACAAGTATAGTAATACAAATGTGTTTGAGCGTATGCGTGAGAGAGAATCAAGTGCGTTTGTGTGTCTGAAACTGAAGCCGAGAACAAGTCACACGTACCTGCAGAAACTGGTGGATTTGTTGTGAACCCTTCAGTGTGCCTAATCTCCTGAGAACAAGCAGAGCAATTATCAAGGGTGTTTAGCAAATGGAGCATTGTTGTTTTTTTTCCCTTTCTGTGGTTTGGGGCAGGGCGAGGTTCAGAGTCTTAGCTCACCGCACCATTTAGCAGCTTTAATGAAGAGACACGGGGCGGGCGGGCGGGGCGGGGATTTCACATGTACACACTGTCTGGCTTCTTATTGCACTCATTCTCATTCTCTCTCTTCCTCTTTGTCCCCTCCCGCTCTTTCTGTTTCTCTCTTCCTTTCCTCTCGTTGTTTCTGCACCAGATGACTAGAGCTGATTACTGTCAACATCTTACGCAACGTGCGACTTTTACTGTGATCTTACTTCGCTGCTTACTACAGGCGCTAGAGGAAGTTTCTGGCAAATGGGGAACTTAGTCATGAACATAATGAAGTTAGAACATTTACAGCATTGCGTTATGTAATTAAAGTTTATTAAAGGTTAAATGTGTAATATTTCTGCTTTACTGAAGCATAATACGACTAGTAAATATCAGCAAAGGTTCCTGAATGTTAGTGAGTGAAACAAAGTGAACAGGCACACAAGATTTCTTTATTTGCGAGCCTTGATTTGTTGTTGTAATGACATCGCTGAATGATAGAGGCCAGCATTGGACCAGAAATTACACATAGATGCATACAATTAAATGCATTTGTTAATGGCTTAGTAAACATGAACAAATGTATACATGCATTAGCTTCATATGTCCCACCCCAGCCGCCCTATTGGTTAGTTATTTACACCAGAAGTGACTCAGATGACTTCCGATTTTTATTTTTTTAATCCCATGGCAGCTAAATATGTTTAGATAGAAGGTGACATCAACTCTCATTAGTATGAACCTTGTCTCAGTCCATCGTGCCATTAGTATTCATTCCAACACATCATTCCGCAGACACAATTATGTCTGTAAGTCAGTCTATAAGACAATATACTCATTTAAAAAGGACGCTCATGCTGACCCTTTGACAAATCCCCTCAGATCTCCTGAAACGTCTTTAATCTTCCCGTGGTGTTGTGGCACTGCAGCACAACGCTGCCAGTCCTCATCCTTCATAGGTAAAAGGCTTTTAAAAAGGACCAGTCAATTAAAGCCGTCCTCTGCTGACCTTTTATAAGGAAGCCTATGGAGCAGTGGATACTTTGATCAGCCTATTAGATATTCTCTAAGAGGGCTCAGTCAGTGGGTTTCTGAAAAGAAAGCGACAAGTTGGCTTGATTTACATTTCCTCATATACCCATGAATATTAAAGGTGCAGTGTGTAAGATTGATGTAAAATGATAAATACTTTATCAAAGATGCTCATCAGATATGGAATGGGACAGCTTACCAGACTCCCAGATGTTAAGCAACAACAGTTCAACCAATATGGGTTTTTGAGGCTGATATTGATACCAATATTTTTGGACTGAAGCTGCCAATAGCCAATATTCTGTGCCAGTATTTAGTATTCAGTGTTTTCCCCAGAATTGTATTTGTGTCAGGGTGGAAATGCCTCTGAAACAGATCAAAATGTTCCATTACAATCAATTCAGGTTAAGGGCTTCCCATAGAGAACCAGTGTAATATTGATCAATTCTACAATAAATATGTAATCAGTCAAACTGCATCATATCCATCATATCAGAGGTGGACGATACTGACTGGCTAACGTCTGAATTTTAATGAAAGGCTTGATGTATTGGTCTAACCATATTTGAAATACCTTTAAAATGTATCAGGTCCATCTGGTGGGTGTGGTGCATCAGTGATCTCAGGGGAACCGTACCACCCACCGGCAATCAAAAGCATCTCCGTGAACCTCACATAAATTATGCAGTACCCAGTATGCCATGACGTTTATGGGTGCATCTACAGTAGACGCTTCATTAAGCATCTCCAATGGCCCTTCAGCTGTCCAAAGGAACACCGGTCTCTGATCCAAACCCTACTCAAGTTGGCACTGAAGTACTCTGTTGAATTATTAGGCGTCTGTTGTCTGTGTGGGGCTCCATCGACCGTGTGTGCCGAAGGTGAAACAGGAGTAGCACTGCTTTGTCCTTCTCTATAAAGCTGTCTTCAGTCATATGCAAGCTTTGGAATTTGGAATCACATCTTAACAATGGTCAGTATATGAGTTTCTGAAACATATTAGCCAATGAAAATAGAAAATTCTCGCTTTCACAAGGCACATGGATTATTTCCAGTATGTGTCACTGCATGGTAAGTATATAGGAATCCCTGTGTAGGACTTTCTAAAGAGGACACAATGTATGCTGGGGGACCGGGGGAACTTTGAATCCCTGTACTAACTCATGTAGCCGATCTCCTTTAGGGAAAAGAAATGTGACGTCCACACAGAGTGCAGGCAATCCATCATCTCCTGAACTGTTGCTCCTACTTTACCCCAACAGGTGGGCCACTGCTCAGTACCATGAGTCTGTCGCAAACCACAGTAACACTGCAGCGTCCCTTTTAAGTGTAGACACAAAACGCCCTGTAGATCCCCCTCCCCCAGTGTGAAGATGATCACACTGGGTACAAGATGGTTAAAGAATGCTTGAGGAGATTGATCATGATTAATTCTATCCCAGCTCTCTTTAGCTGGGTAAAGAAACTTTAGAAACGAGACGTATGGTATCAGCTAATGGCCATACAATCATGATGGAGATTTATACATGTTAGAAACAGCAGGTTTGACATTTCTGTAAGGTCGTGGTGAACAGATATTTCACTGACATTTCAGAACATCTAAATCCACTTTTCAACTGTTGTGCAAGGAAAACCATTAACCATTCAACCCATCATACCAAGCCTACATCAACAAATGTGTTTCCAACATTATTTATCACATAATTAGTTTATTGGCAAAAAAAAACAATGTTCTGCTTCAAGTCAGCTTAAAGGAATAGTTCACCCAAAAATTCTGTCATCATCTACTCACCCTCATGCCAAATGAAACACAGGTGAAATCTGTTAGTCCATATAACACACAGGGAGGCTGCCAGCACAACTTCGTAGCAGCCTTCTCCAAAACAGCTGAAGTCAATGGGGACCAAACAATCACACTGTGAATAGAAAGACCTATACACCATTATTTGTTGCAAATCAATCAGCTGTAGTTCAGATTTGCACTAAATTATGGTGTAAATATACTGTAGGTCTTTTTGGAACTCTGAAGAACTGGTCCCCACTGACTTCAGTTGTTTTGGAGAAGGCTGCTATTGTGTTGTGCTGGCAACCTCCCTGTGTGTTATATGGACAAATTTCACCTGTGTTTTAACTGGCATGAGGGTGAGTAGATGATGACAGAATTTTCATTTTTGGGTGAACTATTCCTTTAAAACATTTTTTGCAATATTGGGGAAATATTGGTCAAATTTTTGCCGCTTCCATTCATCTAATTTTCTAATTCAACACATCATAATTCACAAAATAATACTTCTACATCTAATGTCTTCAACATTTCCCCCCAATATATTGTCTAATTGCTGCACTTTATTATTGTCCATGGCCACACCTTTTTTTCTATTTGCAGATAATATAACATACCATTTCCATTCTTACAGATTTGGGTATCTGGTTGAGTTCCAGTTTTGTAATACAACATTTTTACTAGTCATTGATGAGAAGATAATCATCCAGCCTAAGGGATAATATGTGGTTTGTTGTGATATGTTATCTTGCAAGAGGCATATCACTGGTGTGAGGTTACTCAACCCCAGAGTCTCTTTCCACAGGAACATCGAGGGCAGTGAGGAACTAAATAACCCTGCCCCTCCCCACCTTCTGCTCAATAATGCACACAGTTAGATTTTATTATTAGATTACTTGTGGTTATTTGCTTGTTTTCTGACCTGATGCTCATTTCATCCCACTGTCTCATTATTCCACACGCAGGCTGAGGTAGGATGACTGCCCGCTCCTCCTCCCACTCTATCAGGACGGCACTCCTGGGCTTTAATGGAGTACCATTCACCTAGATTGAGTTATGAGATATTAGAAAACTAAGGCGTGGGTGCGCAGGGTAGAGGCTCGGGTATCAGAGTGTTGTTGGTGCTCTGGATTTCCAGCCATCAGGCTGTCAGTCAGATAAGCCTAATGAATTGTATCATGCACACCATGTACCATCGAGCTCTTTGCGTTCCTGTACCATCATAATGGTACATACTGTATCTGTGGATCCTGTGTGCTGTGTCGGTGTGAGTGTATGTATGTGCGTGAGCATGCATTTTAAGGCTTTTCTCTTGGGTTAGTGCTGGAGTTAGCCATACAGTATACTTATCAGGGTCATTGATAATGAAACTGATGAGAGGATTCTTCACATTATGTTCAGACTGAATGCGAAATGCATGCAAAGTCAATGGAAGGAGGTGAACAAAGCGAGATGGATGCAACTTCACTAGGTGGTGCAGCTTTTCATACATTGGCTTGCTTTCTGTTGTGTCAAGTGGTGTCATTAACCATGATTAACCATGATTGAAGTCTAGAAAAGTACAAAAAATGAATTTGATAATTTCCAGGTTTTGAAAAGGTTAAGAATTTGCATTATGAAAAAGTATTATTTAGTCCTGATATGCATTGCCTACACATTTTTGTAATTTTAGACAATTGTCCTTTGACATATTGTGATATTAGTTGTAGTGTAGAATCATGTTCAGCTGTAGAGTTACAGTTTATGGTCTAGTTGACAATCATATTGCCCAGTCAGCAGACAACATATTGAACACTGAACCAAACCTTAAAATCCAGTCACAAGATAAAGATCTGGAAAAAGTCTGGATTTTTGAAGTGGAAATTGTGAAGGAATGGTATGAACTTAAGATAAAGAACCCTCAAACAAACTGAGAGGAGCAATCATGATTGTCAATCGATTTTACTATCACACTGGCTGCATCATATGCTCCCTCTGAAATATAGAGCTACGCAAAGTGAGTCTGTGTGTTTGGAAAACAGAGGTTTTGCAATCCAATAGTAAATGGATTCCTTTAATTGCCTGCTTGTGCAAGGCGTAGTAACAACCCAATAGTGTACGATCGCACTGTCCAGAGGTCCCAGGATGCTGTTTGAAGCTAATTTGTAGCTAATTTGTAGCTCTGAACCAGCCTTGTGTACACACCACACACACCACAAGAAACTTTTGTCCTTGTTCTGCTTTGAATAATTCTGTATTGATTCAGTCCATTCAATCCAACACTTGAATGCAGAGGAGCGAGTATTGTTCATTTGAAAAACTCCTTTCCAAAGTTAATTGGTAAAGAATTTTCAGTAGAAATAATATTAATTATTAATAATATTGACGTTTTGTGTATAATTGTAAAATATTGATAAGTGAATTGCTGGGAGCAAAACTGTTTTCACAACAGATAGCTATAGATATATATATTATACAGCTATATATCTGATATATAACAGATATATACCGTATATAGGAGCAATGATACTGAAACTTTTCATTGGCTCTTTCCAGTGCTCATCATCGTGTGGGAGGGGCCTGCAATCCCGAGTGGTCCAGTGTATGCACAAAGTGACAGGTCGTCATGGCAACGACTGCCCGGCCACATTGAGACCCCCGACCTACCGACCCTGTCACCATGGCACCTGCAATGAGAAAATCAACGTGAACACCATCACCTCTCCCAGGCTAGGTGAGACACTTGTATCATACCAAACTCCATTAAAAAATCTGTCAGTTTAAAGGATAATTAAGGTTATTTTCAGCCTGGGCCTTATTGTCGAACATAAAGCTCTATATTGAAGTAAGTGATGAAACTGTGAACACAATAAATCATCATGATGGCAAAAACTAGGAAAATAGGGCCCAGGTTGAAAATAACCAGAATTATCCTTTAATGTTGCCTTGCTCATCAGTAAAGCCTGGTAGAACATAACTTAAGACCTTTTACCAATTGCTAGGAGCCACTCTTCAATTCAGCATATATCCAATACATCAAGCAATACTTTTATTTCAGTAAAATCTCCTTTCAGTGTATTTTGGAGGAATAAAATTGTGGGAAAAATAAGCAAAACATTTCCAAAGAGTGAAATTTTATTGAAAAAAGTGCTGCTTGATGTATTGGAAATATGCCAAATTGAAATTGTTAAAACACAACGACTAGCCAGTACTAGCTACTAGCTACGTAATGTTAGCTGTTATGTAAATCAGGTGCATTTCCAACAAGACAACTGGTTAGCTGACCAGATACTGTGTTTAGCTAGCTAACAAGCTGACATTGCCTAAACACAAGATTGATTGATTGATTGATTGACCATCAGTTCCCAGTCAAAAACAGCACAGAAATGAACCATGTTTGTTCAGTTCTGTTGAGACGGCCGAGTCGGAAGTTTAGAAACAGAATCAGCTGTTGTCGCCCAAGAGTTGCGGTCCTCCAACATGGCTGCCAGAGGGCACGCTAAATCACCTGAAAGCCCTGTATTGACTCTCATGTTGCCCCCCTGCCTCTCTCCTCTTGCCCCTCCAGCTGCTCTGACCTACAAATGCATGGGGGACCAGTGGACGGTGTACTGCCGGGTGATCCGAGAGAAGAATCTCTGCCAGGACATGAGGTGGTACCAGCGCTGCTGTGAAACCTGTAGGGACTTTTACGCCAACAAAGTACTGCACAAGAGCTAATGACCAAACGCACCCACCCTCCTCCAAATAGCGCTCCTTTTTGTAAATGTTTTTACTATTGTTAAATGGTGTTATCAAAAGCAATCGCTATCATTGATGGAACTTTTTGTATTCACAAAAGAAAACGGCAAGTGAACAAAATACGTGTACATTTAAAGTGGGGTCATAAGCTTCTAGTTTCGATGAAGACTTGAAAATGTTCAATATTTCTTTCACTGTATACCAAAAAAAAAAAAAAAAGCATGTGACCTTTTGGGGAGCCTTTAGAAAGCCAATCCGGATGGCTTTGTTGCACAGACTGATTCAAAATATGAGCTAGATGTTGAAGTAGACATTCTCTGGCAAGTCTAGCAGATAACATGGGAGCATCATCTAGCCAGACCTTGTCTCCTCCCCCATGTTCCTCAATTATCCTCCTTTTGTTTTTTTGCTCTGTTGTACTGTATTATAGCTGATTGTTGGAATTTCAGATAATTACGATAATATAATTATATAAGTAAAATTACTATACTTAAGTATTAATTAAGTACAGTATATTATAATTTGTAATTATAAGTATTGACCAGGAGCCATGATAGAATACTGTAGAACTACAGTGAAACAACCAAGCTAATGATAGGAGACCCACTAATCCACAGGCCTGTTGGAGGCCTGGGACAGCTGATGTAGCAGAACCTGGTTCTAGCATAACGATATGCTCTAAGGGTACGCTTTCATGGTTGTGGTCCATTTCCATTCAGTTGCAGTCCAGTTGATGGATTTACAATTCTTCTCACTTCATGCCAAGATTGATTAGAATTCACCGCTTTGATCAGCTCTGCACCTCCGTGTAGAAACCTGCTTTGCAGTTGTGGTTGTTAGTCCTGTCAGCGTGTCGGGGTCAGACTGGGCAGGAGCATGTTTAATGAGAGAGACCTATTGGCTGTAAGGTGAGGGAATGTAAGGAAAGCAATAGATAAGCTAAGGACAGACTCCTGGAAGAGGTCACAGGTCACATACTGTATATCTAAGAGATGAGCAAACGTTTCCCCTGAGCTATCTGAACTCGCAGCCTGCATTAAGCGGACGTCACATAAACTAGTCTAATCTACACTCTGTCACTGCTGCCTTTTTACACAAACACATCGCCAGATTACTTTGTCCACCTTGCATTCCACCGTCATGTCTAACCAAGGCAGACGGCTTTATGAATTACAAGGTCTTATATAATTGCTTCAATCAGCCATGTGATACATTTGTCTTGGTCATTTTTGTCTCACAGGCCCACAGGGCATCCCGGTTTTTGTTGCATGGCTCTATCTCAAAAAGTTATGAAGGAATAAGCTGCGAGCAGATTGGTGCAGGTTACCTTATTGGGGCCTTAAGTAGGTATATGCTTATTTAGACTGTGCAGTCACTAATAAGGATGTTCATGAATAGGCCTAATCAGTGCCTTATCAGTGTGTTATTTAGGCCTATTCTTGACTGTGTGCAACATCAATCAATGTAATCAAACTAAAAGATTCATTTTTGTGTGGGGCATAACCTTTTTTTTTAACATTCTGTGGCTGCCTGAGAAACTAGGTACTTATAGGTCATTTTTGGGACTGACCAACCGACTTATACTAGCTGCGTTCACAGCTAAAAACACATACAAACAGACACAATGAACACATACTGAACATCTCTGCAACACGGGACGCAGACAAAGGGAGATTTAGATCCCAATCCAAAGTTTGCACTAGGACTTAGTTATTAAAGTGTTCAGCGTGCCAGAGTCTTTCCACGTCTTTTACCACAGTGTGTGTATATGTATCAGGCTAAAACAAACACAGCTCATGGCATATTACATAGATACATAATATCGATGTGATTTATTATGAAATGCCAGAGTATGTGTTGTCTTACCATCCTAAAACTTCAGCTATATCATCATGCTTTACTGTACAGCAGCAGTTCATGCAGACTAATAGATGAAGAAACCAGAAGTTTGTTTTCCGTCGTGTGACGTCTTGTGAAATTTATTTGCATTAGAGAAGAGGATTATGGGAGTTGTGTGAAAAAGTGCAACTAAGATGTGAAGATTTATAGTTTAAGTTAAATCTTCACAAAAATAAAACTTTTACTTCCTTTTATTAATTAGACAGCGCTCAATAAAGACTAGACATGATTAGATGTCCACTTAACTTGCAAGTGCTGCTTTCATGTTCAAAGCTGACAGCTGGCTGATAAATCAAGCCCCCATCAATTAGTTAAAATCTTTGAAACTATCACGATTTATATTTTGTTTTCTGCCCGATCTTTTTTTGCTCTGGACCCACCATGACTGCTCATTCTGCCTGAGGAATAGCAGGTTCTTCATCTAAATTCATTTGCATATTAGAAAAGGATTATGGCCGTGTGAAAACTCGCAGCCAAGATGTGAGGATTTATAGTTACATTTCATAACTTTCACAGTAGTACAACTTTCATTTCCTTTTATTAATTAGATACTGCTCAGTAAAGGACAGATTTGATTTATATAAAAATTCCCGACTGACTGAGCTCACTTTGGCTCTTAAAGACCATGGCACTTTGGTAAAAATCACCTTTTAAAACCTTATATTCTCAGACAATGCAAACCATCTCAAGAGCGAAAATGAAAAGTAACTGCAACACGGATGTGGGGACGGAACATTCAGTCACAACATCCAACATCCTAAAAATGACAGGAGGGAGGTGCAATCTGGTTGCTTTAGCTATCTGACAGTTGATGTTTAGCTGAAATGCTGCTGTTTTCTTCTAACTATTAATATCAACTAATGAGTTACAGGGCACAGTTTTGAGGTCAAATATAACTTAATGTTTTTTTTGTCGTCTTCTAATCATTTCATCACTGGACTGCTAGTCAGTTATGTTCGGGAGGCTTTTAATTTTCTGGATTTTCTTCCTACTGGCCAAAAGCGGACATTCACTACCTAACGCAGACTGTGAGTGTTTTACTGGTCTCGGTGTCTGAGGCCCAGTAAGACCACCCGGACTGAACAGACGGAGCCCCGAGTCGGGGATAATAACTGATAAGGGTCCACGGTCAGTCCGGAGACTCAGACTGAGAAAACAAACGCACCTCTCAGAGCACCAGCGAATCAATCAAACACACATCTGTTTACTCACCGCCGTACAGCAAATCAGACCACCACCAGTGTTCCCACGTGAAACAAGTAGACGCACACACACACACACGCACACACACACATACACACACACACTGGTACAGCCATTCAGTGTGAGCTGCTCTTTCTGGATGGTGTAATAGGTTGCACTTTGCTTTGACCGTTATAGTATAGGGCGCAGCAGTTGAGATTTGGTGCTCCAGCAGCCCTCAGGTAGCCAGTCAGTCAGGAGCCAACTGCAACCATTCAGGCTGACTGGGGTCATAGTTGTTAATAAGAGGTCATGTCTAGGGTTAGACTGATGTATGGGGCCAATATTGGCCAACTTTTATTAAAAATCAGATAACGGCCACTCAGTGTTGTCCACCTCTGATATGATGGTGATGATGATATATGCATTTTGATTACATATTTATGGTAGCATTGATCAATACTACACTGTCTATGGGAAGCCCTTAAAATCCCCCCTAAGGCACTTAAACACTGTTAAAAAAACAGCTATTGGTGATGAGTTTAATAGCAGAATTTTTTTCAGCAATCAAAAACATCAACACTAAACATCAGGTTTTGGTGTCAGTCCCTCAGAATCCAAGTGTGGCTGTGGTCATTTCCATGTATGACCCACAGCTGAATGATCAGACTTGCCCATACACCCACCTTTACTTGAATGCAAGTTCATGCCCATTCTCTGGGGGTTGTCGACAGGCATTCTGGGAAATGTAGGAAATCACTAACTGAAGTATTGGTTGAGGGAAAGTGGGTACACCAAAAAAGTGAACACTCCCTTTAAAGTCAGTTAACCCTGCTACTGACTGTGTTCGATGATTTGGTTAATATAAAATAAATTTGATGTCCACCCATTAATAACCAAATGCAATATACGTCTAGTATTTTCAGTTTTATGGTAACTCACTAGCTAAATGTTAAATAACCTGTGGCCGGGATTATGATGATTTACATAGAATGCATTAAAACAATATTACTTAGACATAATGAGTCGGGAATAGACGATAAAATTAGGACAACGTATAGTCAGAACGCTGTGGAGTTATAGTGCGCTGGTGTAGCTTCTCTGTAACAGTGTCAGTGTATCCAGGGGGGATTTTTTTTCTTTAACCTGAATTGTTTCGAATGTGACATTTTGGTCAAATTCCACACAAGTATGCATAAATATGTTATTATTATTATGGGTTTCAGTGGAGAGTTTTAGTGTCCAATGATGGTCTAAATGCTGGACAAGAATCACACACACATATATGGATTTTTTTGGCATGAAAATGGTAAAATTTTAAAGATATTGAATTGATATCTGTACAAAATATAGGCTATCAGGAGCTTCAATCCAAAAATATCAGTATCAACCTTCATAAACCAATATCAGTCGAACCCGTTTCATTTCCTCTTACCCTTTTCATGTAGTCTTTAGTCACCCATTTTCTGTGTGTGTGTGTGTGCGTGTGTGTGTGTCTGAATGTGTGTGCTTCTGTGTCATGGATCTCATATGTGTGTGTGTGTGTGTGTGTGCATGCGTGTGTGTGTGTGTACATGCGTGTGTGCGTGTGTGTGTGTGTGTTTGTGTGTTTACAGTAGAGGCCTCAATCTTTGCCAAGGGATTGAATGGTGCTATCTTATGACCTATTTCACTACTGTGGAATTCAGCTTAGTGTCAATGACGTTCCTATTGTCAGTGTAACAGTGGTCATTTTTGTGTTTTAGGATTATTTAATAACATAGCTTTTTATCAATGAATCTTTTTTTTTGTCAAACCGCTCAAACTGCTTTTTTTTTTTTTTTTTTTCTAATGTAGTGCAAATATGCTTAAATATTCCCGTACTGTACTTTTTTTAGTTGCACATATGTTTGGTACATAAACTGCCACTACGTGTATTTTATGGTGCTGATTTGGTTATAAGTTTGGAACTGTTGATAAGTAAATACAATAATGTGTTGATATACAGGGATTTAACCATTTGTCTGTTGTTGATATGTGTAGTAATCACCCTATACTTGTACTGTCATACATTTTTTTTGTCCAATATTCATAAGACCATTCTGAGCAAGAATCTGAATGATTGGAACAAATTATATATTTCAAGTCTACTGTAAATTGATTCTTTTTTATTTTGTTACATAATAAATAATGTGATTTTACATGGAAAAAACACAGTATGACCCACTTTGATGTTGGACACTACACTATCAAGGTATGTGAATTTATCATTAAAGCTGCTACCAGTAGAATTTGAAATTTGATGACTTTTGCGACCCCTTGAGTCCCTCGTGGTAGTGTTTTACATCTCAGTTTCAGTAGCCTATATGGTTTCTAATGTCGGTGTTATACCATTAACTACTTTGTTATTGTGGGAATTTGAGTGAACACATTTTTGGGGCTTGCGTGTGGACATAAACAAAATTTTACTATTCACAGGCTAATTGCAGCTGGTGCTGGAAAACATAGCTCAGAAGCTAAAACTAACTAACTAGGCCCGGCATTACTGTTCAGCTTACTAGTTTTAAACTGATCAATCATCTCTCCAGTAAACACAATAGTTCATGTAAAATGTTAGTTACATGTTCACTCAATTAATAGAATAATTTCAGCTCAAGTAGCTAACGGTGTTACCAAGCTAACGCTGCCTTGCTCCTGTCCAAGGCAAGTGAGAACTTAGCGACCGCCCAATTCCCTGGCTGTGATGTGAAGAATAATGAAGCTAGACTAGGTTAGATAGCTTAGCAGCTGTCCGGGTAACTACAGCATCAGTTAACTATATGCCATTGTGCAGACTAGAAACAGGAAGACATTTGTTTTCAATGGAAGCCCACAACACAAAGCTACAAACACCAGCGCATAAAATCAGCATGTCGGGCGAGCGCAGCTACAAATTTAAGTTCAGCTAGCTTAAACTTTTCATAGCGGTGAAGCGCAAACCATTCAGAGTAGAGGGAAGGTAGGGTACTTTATTATTATTATTTATGTGAATTATTTCAATTAACAAGAAAGATTACTTGCCAAATAAAATTAAAACAAGACAAAAACAAAGCTATGACACGACAGTATGACATTTAATTGGTGCACACAGCGTGACAATGACATGAACCATCAACAATCACCCAGGCAACACGTTTCTGCTCCAGTGGCGACAGTGTAGCTTGGTACACCAGAGCGTTCTGTTGGTTTTTTGTAGCCCATAGTTTGAATGTACCATAACTTGTCCAGTAGAAAGAAAGCCAGTTCAGCGTCAGCCTTGGACCTCTTCTCTCAGGCTCTGTCACTCTCCTCCTTCGCTCTTTTTGCCTCCTCTGTCAAAGGTTTCTTGTTGCATTTTATTGAAGAGGGTCCTCCTCCTGTTTTGGTTGACGCTGCATTCATGTCATATTGGAAGAAATAAAAGAACGGGATGACATCTTATTGCCACAACTTGGAAGCTTTAGCCATGGTGGCTATCGCTGCTCATGCTAACTACCCAGTTCTTCTTCTTTAGACCTACCAGACACCGGGTGTTTAAATCAGCAAATGTAAACGCTTTCATGAATTGTCACCGTTTATTACTTTAAAGATATTGATTATGGGCAGCCTCACTCCAAAAATATTGGTATCAGCTTTCAAAAACCCTTATCGGTCAAACCCTACCAGTCACTGCACTATCTAACGCTACTCTGAATAATAAGATGTTGTGTGTTGTACCGCCAGACGGACTGAGATGATGAATGGCCATCTGGCTGGCTGGCTGGCTGGCTGCTGGCTGCTGGCTGGCTGGCTGCTGGCTGGCTGGCTGCTGGCTGGCTGGCTGCTGGCTGCTGGCTGGCTGCTGGCTGGCTGCTGGCTGCTGGCTGGCTGGCTGGCTGGCTGGCTGCTGGCTGGCTGGGACGCCGACGCCAACACAACAGCTCTGGCGCGAAGAGGACGAAGGGAAAGGTCACCATCTTTGCCTCTCTTTCTACTCCTCTCACTGAGAAGAAGAGATGAATGCGGGTGATAAATATGAGGGCCATGGCAGCCGAAAGGTCACAGCGATCTCCACTTTGACCCCTCCCTCCAGGAAGACCTGGTGCACAGGATTAAAAGCTTTTATCCTTCACTGGGTAACAACCCCCTTTCCCCCGCTTCCCTCTTTTCCTTTATCTCTTTCTTTTCCCCCTCTCTACTCGCTGCCTTATACAGGTGGAGGGTCAATCACAGTGATAAATGTCAGTCTGTCAGAGGTGGTGTCAGTCTCTGAGGATGGTACAAATTGAGGAGAACCACATGGAATTACCCCCCAAACCCAACACCTGAGGCTTTTGGATGTGTCTGCTTTTGAGATTTCTTGTGGAATACTCACAGTTACATAACAATTCAACATAACATTTTCATATAAATTTATGTCCGTTTTGCTACTCTCTATGATGGATTGATACCATATAATAGTGACTTAACCTATAGCCCATTCATGAAAGGTTTGACATTTGCTGTTCTAAACACCTATGAGGTGATCCCTCTTCTTTTTTTTTCGTTGTACGTTCATGGGAGCCACAACAGCGGTTTGTTTGGAATAAATATAAGAAGGTAGAAGAAATATACAAAGCACCAGTCTACACTGAAGGTCTTTATTATTACGGTATGTTGGGCCAGTTAGGCCTGCATCGAGTTCAAAACACCAAAGCAATGACCGCTTTCTACAAATGAAGACTCCATCACATTACATAAAAGAAAAGAGAGAAACAACTGAACAACAGTCAAGGTGAGTTAAATTAAAGACTGAAAGACCTGACCAAGAGTATGTGATGGTACAGTATGGAGAACATGTTCTTGTGATAGAAATGCCGTGAAATACCCTGTCAGTGTGCTCAGACCATGACAAATGATTATCCAGGACTAAGCCAAATAATGTCACTTTTTCAGCCTGTTATGGGTTCACCAGATACAGTATGTGCAATTCCAGTTTTGGCTGAGAAACCATCTTGTGTCTTGACCCAAACACAATACACACACATACTCCTAAGGTTATGATATGATGATGATATGAAGATAATGTGTTAATTCCCTCTATTCTGACCCACACTGACTTTGACAGTGCATAAATGACATAATGGTTTAATTTTTAATTCATGTTTTTGTTTTCATTTGTCTAAACTACCCCAATCAATATTAATGCTAATATTTCAACTTCACTGCCTCCTATTGAAGTAGCCTGATTAGTTCAATAACAGCACACCATTTTACCCAGCATGTTGAACTGGATAAATTCTTGTAAATCAAATCCAATCCCACGCACACACACACACACACACACGGACACCTGCCTCCCACCTGCAAAACTGACCCTCACAGGAGGCCAATTGTGAGTTTAAAGAGAAAAGTGCTGGTCATGCTGTTAGCCATCAGACCAACCAGGGGCTGTTTGATGTTTCCACATCTCACACAGAGCTGAAACTCACCTCCAACACCTACTGAGAACATGACTGGTAATGAGACTATTGTGGTTTTCTTACTTCTTACTCTGCTCTGAAATGCAGAAATGGGACAGTTCATGTACGTGTATGGTTGGATTTCTACATTATATACATTCATGCAAGCAACTATTGTGTTGTATCACACACATACAGTACATGTCTATGTACAACATACATACTTTTCAATACTTGTTATGGGAATTAGGTTAGGTGCACTTCTGCAGTATTGGGAATCATCAGTACTGTGAATACTAGGACTAGGATTCTCAATGGAAGTATGAATCCTATTATATAACAAACCTTATATTGATATGAACTGATTTGAAGTTTCTGCAGGACACCAGCAACGCACTTCAGTAACACTTTGCTTATCATTCTGACTTTCGAAGAGGAAAACCTGACTTCACACCATGGAAAACGATGGACCACAATGGATAAACACAAAACACCAGATGTAGAAAATGTTTGTAAGAAATGTAGACAATGACTCATGTAGAAATGTAGATGTAGAAACGTAGAAAATATTTCATTACCCTGGGATCAAGTTGCAGATGCATTCAACAGTTTATGTCAAAAATACATAAACATGAAAGGGAAAATCAACCACTTATTCTCAGTTCCTGAAATGTTGGCATTTCAGGGGGTCAAACCAAGCATTTGCATTTTTAGCATTTAGCTGGCGCCCTTATGCACGTCTTCCAATATAACAGCAGAAAAACTTTCAATTCCAAGATAACCAAAAAATACAAGAAACCAAAATGAAGGAGTGCAGAGTTCAGGGCCCCAGGGCCTTTACACATTTTCCTGTGAGCATAAGTGTAAGAGTGAAGGAAAAGAAATAGAATAAGAGCTAAGGGCGGAAACTGGAGGGATTATTTTTAGAGCAAATGGGGTGAGTAAAGAGGTGAAATCATTCAGTGTGAAGTGAGCTACTTTTTGAAGAAGTACGATGGTAGGTGACTTTGCTGACTGACATTACACCATAGAAAAGCATTTTAAACATGGTGGGCCACAGTGGATAAATGTGAATAAAATAGAGGGCCAGAAAAACTGATTCGTTTTCATTAATGGATGCAGTGGTTGTAAGGTCAGGTGTTTCAGGCGTCATTTATGCCAGCGATGACTATGGCTTCCTCTCATATTGTATTAGATAAAATTATTATATTAGATTAGATTAAACTTTAATGGTCCCTGTGGGGAAATTGGGCTGTTGCAGCAGCAAGTAGTAATAGAATACATTAAAAACTAAAGAGTACACGCAACTGACAATTCCAACATTTGGAATAGTATGAATTCCAGCAATCCTTGACACTGTCATATAAATAAATGTCTGTTTTAGCCAGTTCATGAAAGCTTTTCCATTTTCTGTTCTGAACACCCAGTGTCTGGTAGCTCTTTCCTGGGAAAAAGGAAGTGATGCTTTTTACCTTTCCGGTTTGTTTGGAATCAACAGAAGAAGAACTGAGTAGTTCGCATGAGCAGTGATAGCCACCATGGCTGAACAGACACAGAAAAGAGAAACTCAAACTGCATCAACAGAAAGTCCAAGGACAAAGACGTCAGGTGAAACACCACAGCAATGCTTAGCAAGAAAGATGGAGACGCAACCTCTTGAATCAGAAGGTACGGTACAAACTCCAGGACACTGAACTAAACTCCGTCGCCACACAGCAACAGTGACCCCAGCTGGAGAGTTCATCCAGGTCGTAACACCGGTGTTACAGGTTGGCTTTTATGTTAATACGGACTGTGGCTTCTTTCCTGTACAAGCCAGAATGATAAACAACCCATAAAGTGTATCCTTGAACTGGAGTGTGACTTCAACTTCCCCCTCCTCCTCTTTCCACTCTTCCTCCTCCCCCTCCCCTTCCTATTTCTCCTCATCCTCGTTCTCCACACTTCTTTTCCTCCTCCCCCTATCCTCCCTTCCCCTTGCTCCAGCTCGTCCTCCTCCTCCTTCACTCCTCTTCCTCCCCCTCTCTCCCCTTCTCCTCGTCTTCCTCTTCCTCCTCCTCCGTCTTCCTTTCTCTCCCTTTCCCCTCTTCCTCTTCTTTCTGCACTCCTCCTCTTCCTGCTGCCCACCCATTCCTCTTTCTCTTTATCCTCTTCTATCTCGACTCCTCATCTTCCTCCTCCTCCTTTTTTTTTTTTTAAATGAGAGACATAACAGTTTTTTGTATATACTGTATATCTTTTGTATTTTCCACATTATTCCCTGATGTGAATATGTGAAAGGAATGATAAAAAGCGACCGAGGCTGCAGCCTTTAGATAAGTTCTGACTGATAAGCCGGCTTAAGACTGACTGACAGGCAGGTTGAATGAGACTAACTTGACTGACACACACACACACACACACACACACACACACACACTGACTGGACAGGAGTGGCCTTTTTGAAATGGGCATTGATCAAGATTGCCTATCAAATCATGCTACAGGTCTTTGATACTGTGAAGGGATTCTGACATTCACTCAATGCAAACTGCTGGATGGCAGCTGCTCCTCATGAACTAAAGGTTAAAAAAAAATCTCAAAAGGGCAATCTCACTGCTAAATGCAAGCCTGGCTGGTTGGTTGCCTATGATGGAGCCTCTCTGATTCTATTTTAGGGGGTAACTCCAACAGCCCTACACACACACACACACACACACACACACACACACACACACACCAACAGCTGGCCCTGGTCAAAATGTGATCTTGATAATGAGTGAGGAAATTGGCCTCAGATAAAACCAGACACTGACGCACAGTTATTGTAGCCAGAATGCCACTAACCGGTGTGTGTGTGTGTGTGTGTGTGTGTGTGTGTGTGTGTGTGTGTGTGTGTATGTGTGTGTTTATGCTAAGGTTAGACTGATACATCAGGCTGATATTGTCCATTTATTAAAAATCAGATCTGGTGCAGTCAGTGTCGTCCACCTCTGATATGATGGATATGATGCAGTTTGATTGATTACATATTTATTGTAGAATTAATCAATACTACACAGGTTGGACCGACACTTGATTCTTTCAGGCTGTCCGACAGCAGTGAATCAATTCAGGACCGGTTCATTTGACAACGGTCCATTTAGTCCAAAAGCTGTTTGAATTGAATTTGAGTTTGTTGCGACTGTGGTTGATTAAGCCCATTGTGGAGAGCAGCCAGCCAACGTAGGCAGATAACAACTGTTTTGTCCTGAATGCTCATTTTGTGTTTACAAGCGTGTCGACTCGCTTACAACTATATGAAGCGCAGTCCAGCTAAGGACACTGAACCGATTTCAAATTTTGATTCAGTTCTGTTGGCGGACCAATTTGACTCGTTCATTTTCATCATTCATCATTCAAATAAAAGATGAAGATTATTGATTTGTGAATCGGCCCTTCGCTACACTACACTGGTTGTCTATGGTAAGCGCTTGAGTTGTAATGCAAAATTTTGATCGGATTCCACACAAGTATGAACATTTTATTATTATTATCATGAAATTCAGTGGAGAGTTTTAGTGTCCCATGATGGTCTAAATGCTGTTTCAGAGGCTTTAGAAGAAGAATAACACTCTATGGGAAAAACTGAATACTTAATCTTTGTTTTTGTTTTTTTGGTCACAAAAATTGTCAAGTTTATATTGAATACTGGCATAAAATATCAGCTATCAGCAGCTTCAACCACTGGTATGAGCCTTTGCAAACCCATACTGGTCCAACCCTAGTCTACACTGTGTGTTTATGTACTGCTGTGTAACCTCTACTGTTCCTATAGAACCACTGTGCTCTCTCCATACTGACAGCCGCACCACTGCCTGTCTTCGGATATTAAAGCGAGTGGGGGAGGCGATGCTTTCAAGCCTTCGAGCCAAGCGTCCTCCTAATGAGATGATTAAGCCACACCGTAATAATTAGCAGAGCTGAATCGCACTCTCCGTACACGCCAGCGAGGATCTGAGCTCTCCACCTACAGTCAGACTGGGAAACAGATGGCGGGGCAGAGAAACCAGTATGGACGACGTCTACCAGGAAATTGTTTCCACCTGTCCAGTACCATGAGCTCAAGCTTTCCTTCCCTGTGGAAAGTGACCCATACACCCCCCCGACAAACCTCCCAAACATCCCAGCGCCCCTCTATCCCCCTTGTCAGTACCTTGTCTCGCGTCTCGCCGCCACCCCCCCTCCCACCCCACCCCAACCCAACCCCGTCTCCTCCTGCTCCTCTGTATCCTCTGGTACCTCCTCCTTCTCCTCCTACTTTGGCTGTGTACGGGGTGGAAACCATGACCTGATTGTGTGTGTGTGTGTGTGTGTGTGTGTGTGTGTGTGTGTGTGTGTGTGTTCTGGTATTTCTATCCTTATGAAGACCAAATGTCCTCACAAGGACAGGATAGGATAGGATAAGAGTTTATGTAATAAGCCGCTACATTTCCACATAAATACATGGCTACTCTCTATCTCTGATTGATAATAATAGTGAGTCAATCTATATCCAGTTCATGAAATCCCTTACATTGTCTAAAAAATTGTGTTCTAAACACCTGGTGTCTGGTTGCTCTTTCTGGGGAAAAATCCTCTGCCACACAGGAAGTGATGTGTTTTGCATTTCCGGTTTGTTTGGAATAAACAGAAGAAGAACTGGGTAGTTAGCATGAGCAGCAATAGCCACCATGACTGAACAGACAAAGAAAAGAGCGCCACCTACAGAAACTCAAACAATGAGTGCTTAACATCAAAGATGTAGACAGCATTAAAAAAAAAAACACCTCAGCAAAAAAAAAAAAAAAGCAGACTAGGAGATGACGCCTTCAAGGTTAAGATTAATTCAGGACTTTTTAGAGTTTAGGGTTAAATGAATAAACTGCATTTTTGGGAGATTGTCCCGTTGGTCAAAAACTTGGTGTATTCCTTTACGGTTAGAATTAGGATTAGGCTAAAGTTAACACTTCTGGAGGTGAGGGTTAAGGTTAGGTTACAGTAAGACAACAGTATAGTAGTAATAGTAGTAATGAAATCGAAATTTGGCGTGTTAGCACAGGCAAAATAGCCGATTTGCAAAGTGTCACATTGGCTTTGTGCACAGGCTCCCCAGCCAAACCAGTCGAAATTTTTGCACAGCTTCGTTCACCGCCCCCCATACACCATCGCCTGCAATTGGTCAACAATGTCATGACTGGTTGTGTTTTTTACATGCGTCCTTTGGGCCGCGTGTTTCCGGTTTATTTCCTTCGTTTACATCACGCTCCTCTTTCCTCTGCTCATTTCCAAGATGAATCAGTTTGAAGCTCGACTTGCTGAAGTTGTGAGAGGATATGTGCACTTATATGACCGATCAAGCAGGGAGTATAAAGACTCCATCTGGTGTGGAGTGTCATTAAAGGAACGGACCTCAAGTCGCAGCGAAGTGTACAGACATTTGCTCGCAGCGGCGTGTTCGACAGCAGATTTCATTTCGCGCAAGTTCGATTTCATTTCTATTCTACTGCCGCCTTTAGGGGTTTGGGAATGTTATGTAGGGAATGGAAGGTCCTAACAAGTACAGTAATACAAACGTGTATGTGTGTGTGTGTGTGTGTGTGTGTGTGTGTGTGTGTGAAGGGAAGTGAACAATGGCAGATTGTTGAGGATAACATTTTGGAGCAGAACTTGTCCCAATGCTCTGCTAATGCTGTAGCTGCATTATATCATATCTGCTCTCTGTGTGGAAACTTTCTGTCCTGCTGGGAGCTGACATGGAAAGGGAGACGAATGTGTGAATATGAATGTGTGTGTGTGTGTGTGTGTGTGTGTGAGAGAGAGAGAGAGAGAGAGAGAGAGAGAGAGAGAGAGAGAGAGAGAGTCTGTAATATGTCCCACTTGGGGAAATACAAAAATAATATTCTGTTAATCAGAATAAAAGCATGACAAGGTGATTTCAGAGGAGAGCAGGGCAGATCAGAAACCTGTGCCAATTGGACTCATTGTTCTCATAAATACTGTCATTATTTTTATTATATTCACTTCCACTTATAAAAACAATCTACAAGAAGGAAGACAAGTGAGCTCCTGTCTTCTGATTGATCCTTTTCGAAAACCTTTGAACAGCAAAAATGCATTTTCATTTTCATTTATCCTGTATTGTCAGGAATTGACATTGAGATCTCTTTTGAAAACGACATCTGAGAACAAAAAACATTCATTAAAAATGACAAGGAATACAAATCAGAAGTCTGATAATGCTCAGTCATTTGGTATATGGCAGTCATACGTGCTAAACTATGCCAGTAACAATACTTTTTTCTTTGTTAATTCTTGTTAAATATTAACCCCTAAAAGTGAAAATAGGTTCATATTTATATAGGAATAGAGGTTTGAGAAGCTCTGATGTAAATACAGGGTTTTGCCATCCAACATTCATCCATGAGTGAATGTCAGAATCTCACTGAAATGCCAATTCTGTAACGACATTTGATAAGAAATAGGCAATAAATTGAATCTCTATTGTATCTCTCAATCAATGGCCTTTTCAAAAAAATACCACCACTGTACTGTCAATGTGTGTGTGTGTGTGTGTGTGTGTGTGTGTGTGTGGATAAAGGGGGACATTACAGTGGATGTGGAGGAATGTGGTGGTGTATGGAGACTTGCCACGGGGCAGTTTGCCTTAATACCTCCAATCACAAGTTGGTAACGAGGAGCAGATACCACAGAGACGACAGCACATGGAAGCCCTGCCAAAACATGCACACACACACACACACACACACACACACACACACACACACACACACACACACACACACTCGGGGATATCATATCCTGATGGAGAGTGCTTTTATTCCGTAACTCTATCGATGGTTAAATCTCTCTTCATTTATTCTTTGAACGAAGAAGAATTTTGTAATATGCTTAAAAGGGTATTAAGTAATCTATGACCTTTATTGACCTTTATTGACCTCTATTGACCCCTATTGGCGACCAGTAGGAACTGCAACAACATTGATAAAACTCCCCCCCCCCCACCCCTTCATGAGAGGAGCAAGCTAGCTAATTAGAGGGGAGGGAGGGGGGTGATTAGTCGAGTTGAGTGATTAGTATTGATCAACAATCCTATCAACCCCCTGCAGTTATATTACCATCATTTTGTGCTATGGGACAGTGAAAATATGACTTATTGCCACTTTAAGCACAGTGGATTAATAGTATATATAGTAGCAGTGCAGTATCTATGTCCATGTATATGATCAGAGAAAAGAAACTTATTCTTCATGAGTGTAATGACTCATGATAATGACACCAACGAAGTCACCTGCCAGTGTTAATGTGACAAGAGAGATCCGTTGCATTTCAATAGGTGTTATAGTTTCATTTCAATGCAGTGTGTATGGTCTTATATTCTGCTGCGTTAACTCAAACTCCAAACTCTGAAGCTTGCATAACTCTGAGGTTACATGGAGGACAAAAACATTGACTTTGATTGGCCTACTGTAGAAGAAACAAACAGAACGAGCCTGCCAGTAATAGACCTGTCTCATTCTTTAATGTATTATGCCAGCGAGCGAGTCTCTCTCTGTGTGTGTGTGTGTGTGTGTGTGTGCGTGCGTGTGTGTGTGTGTGTGTGTGTGAGACAGTCGTGATAGCCAGACCTGGATTAATGAATTTTTTGTTTGTTTTTCCTCTTGCAGAAAATTGGTGTGCAGTGTTCTCTTAAAGAGCTGCTTTAACCGAGGAGAGCAATTAATCATGCCGCCCAAATGGTGCAGTAAGGAATCATTCGGCACTATCGCAGGGTGATCTCACTCCCCAGATGGCACCTCGCGAAATGTGTGTCTGTGTGTGTGTGTGTGTGTGTGTGTGTGTGCTTGCAACCATGTGTGCGTTTGTGCATCTGTGTGTGTGCCTTTGTGCGTGACGCAGGGAAAAAAAGCTTGTTGGGATGCTGAGGCCTTAATGGCTGCCAGAATCCCCAAGGAGGCTGTATAATCACACTTACGTGGGCTTGTTTACCTCCACTTTCTCAATATCACTGGTCACATCCATTAAACACCTACTGGGTTTCGGGGAGACAGTGGTGCACCCAGTGGGTTTGCCACCTTGTGGTCATTTTAAACAGTGCAGCCACTTTCTGCTATTACATAATCATTGTGTGGTCCGCTGTAAAACAGCACTACCACCCTCTTTATTTCGCCCTATTGCGTCTAAAATAAGCATATCCGTGTTTCATGTGTCTGCAGGTTGATTTATACACTGTGATGGGACAGATGGAAAGTGCACAGTAATATTTCTTCATGGAGTCTGAGTTGAATTCTGCAGATGTAGGCACTCCTGTAGAGAGCAGACAGCCCTGTCAACGCTGTATTCTCATTTCATCCAGTAAAGATGGATTATTTGCTTACTGTGTCTGGTGTGGTTGTGTTTACCCGTCGTAATTATACCTGAGGGAGCCAAGATACAGGTCCACTTCAAACAGCTGGTCAGCTAAATTCATGTTCCTTTCGGCTCCCCGGAGTGCATCAGCACTTTATTTTTGTGAAGACGCAGTCTTAAAACGCCCTATTATTGCAATGTGAACAGTATTGTCCGCCTCTCAAGTATGACCTTCAAAAGAATGTGTATTTGTTGCAGCTTCACGGACTAGTCAAGTGGGAAAATGTAAAGCAGCCAGTCAGTGTACAGAGAGCGGTTTCAAAAACTGCTTTCAAGCACTTATAGCTATCTTAAACATCACTGACCGTAAGTTTATCCTTCCCATGCAGGATTGTTCAACTTTTTCCTCCATACTGAGTCACAATAGTTGTTTGGGTTGTTTGGGCTACATGACGGATCCTCTCAGTTAACACTACAATGTGCTATTCTAGGCTTTATAATCAGTGTCTGGTCTCAGATGGCCTATGACACAGAACAAAAACAACCGACAGCCTCCACCTTGTCAACAAAGAGGTTGGTTTCCTCCTGATCCTCTCATATGTATTTTAATATAACTCAACCACAGCATATCAGAATGGCCAACTGGCCCTGTCATGTTCCTGTAGTTTTTAACTGGCTCCCTGAGCTTAAGGCTGCAACATGTTTGACATTAAAATACCAATAAATAAAAAGGATATATTATACATTATCAGTATGTGTGCATGTCCTTGTGTATTCATGCCTAAATCCCCCCGTTTGCCTGAAATTGGCTTTTCAGGGATGTTGATACGTTTTGGGGTGTACACCATGTGTGGCCAGCAGTGAGCTGGTTGTGACTATTAAGGTGAAGAATGGAGGAAAGCAGTAAGAAAAGAAAAGCCAGTTAAGCTGAACATGCAGCAGGTAAGACCTGCTGAAAAACATGGTGAACATTACATAACATAAAACATTTTTTATTGCAGATTGGCTGCGTTCTGTGGAGGCTTTACGGACGCCGGTTACCTCATCTTCAGGCTAGATGACACCTCATCACGATGAGTGACAAGTGTTGGGGCGGGAACTTGACCAGCTGAGGGTGGAGGAGGGCGGGACTAACGATACACTTCCTATCTCAAGGCAAAAAGTTGCATACTGTAACGGTTGGATTGCTGACTAAACTGTTTCATTCATACGGTTTTCTTCTAACAGCCTGAACAAAGTGGAGTCAAAGTTTCTGCTGTGTCGTGAACTGGGTGGAATCTCTTGACTGCGATAAATACCCTGCGTGAAGTCACATTCTTAATCCGGCTGTATGGGGGATGTGATGCAGGATTAATGAAGCGCTGTTGTTGTGTGAGAGATGTATAGGCTGTCTCAGGGGAAGTGGCAGCTGTGGCCTTTCTGTGGATGTTATGGCTAAATGTTATTCCACGCCGCTCCCAGCCCCCTGCTCCCCATTTCTGTGTAGGATAAGGCTGCCGTTTCCGACGGTGCCACAGTAATGCTTCAGCGCAGGAGACGGTAAATCGACTGTCTGTTGCGGCATTGCCTCAGCTGCAGAAGAGACTGTTAGAGAGTTAAGATGGTATTTCCTCTTCACTCCAAGACAGGAGTGAAGGCTTCTGCTCATTTCATGGCCAAACGGCGGAGTAGATTGAGCCGGATGCGACGGTAAAGTCTCCTCGTTACGTAACCGCCGTTTTCATGTCCTCGTTCAGCTATTCTTCCCGTCCTTGCAGTGCTCTTCTCAGCCTTTTTGTCTTTTTTTTTTAATCTGCTATAGCTCTTCTTCTCCTGTTTCTTCGTTCCTAGCCCTCATCTTCCCACTCCCTACCTGCTAATAAAGAGATCTATGAGTGACTTATATTGCCGCTGGTGACAGTGTGCGGTGACAGGTAACATTTCAGAGTTATTGCTGCATACTGGTCTGGGGCCACAGAGCCCCCTGTCAATCACTGTCGTGAACACACACACACACACACACACACACACACACACACACACAAATGTGCACACACACATACACACATATCCATAGTGTGATGAATGCAAATTTGCTCTGTTGCAGGCAGAGCCCCACAGTTTTGCATAAAAATCTCACACAATATTTCATATTCCGGAACATCATGCTCTATCTGGAAATCATTATCATCAGAAATCAGTATATACTTTCTTAATGTGATGCTGCTATGTATTTACCTGTTTATTCACAGTTAGAAGAACAATGTTGATGACACACCAACTCATCTTTCCTATGTGAAAATAGAATATTGCTGGTATATAGGTGTAATAAACTTAAATGTTATGATTTAATTGAATATCTCCCACATATCTCAAATCTGTAAACAGTAATTCTCAGCTATAGTAGAGATAATAAGACATGTTATAGTAAAGCTCAAAGAAATGATGTAGATGAAGACTGTCTGTTTAGTTTGAGTAATTAGTTGGATTACACACTTATACCTTATAGGGCAGACTTTATAGACATTGTGATAGGACAGGATGATTAGGGATATCGCAGATTAGAGCTTGGTGTTTATGTTTTCGAGGTTTGGGAGAGAGTTGGTCATAAATATTGATATAGGAACGATATATGTTGATAGGAATATGTGTATTCTGTCTTATGATGGTGTGGAAACTGAGCAGTCTGTGAATAGAAGGTCAATGAAGTCAGCCTTTTGGGTCGTCCGCCAGTAGTCCTTGGTTAAATCCAATGTTAAATAAAATCGAGCAAACCGATCCAGCTAACCAGCTAACGATCCAGGAGTTTGTCAACATTGGGCATTGGATTCCACACAGAAACAGATGGTGTCATCTATGATGGAACCACACCAGTCACTGTGAGACTCTTCTATGCCTCACATTTTCAGCATTGCCTTCAATTCTACCCAAACGACTTTTCGCATTTGCTTTTTCTGTTTTCAAGCAAACAATTGAGTTGGCTACCCACAACTACTAGGTTAGTGCAACCTGGCAGGACCGAAAACCAAGCTGGAAGTGTGAAGCAATACAAGAACTTTATCTCCTGGTGCAAACTCTCTCAATGAGGTTCCTCAGTTACCCATACCCATGATATTACGCCTGAAGCAAATTCTCCAGTGCAATCTGACCCAGTGAAAAGAATTTTGCTCGCAGGTTCAAAATTTATTGAATTTTGTATTTTCCTGTTGTTTAGACCCTCCTCCCAGCTTTCCTTAATCTGGTCCAATAAATCTCTGGGTTTTATCTTAAAAGGGGAAAACCGCTTGAAGACCTCAGGCACCTCCCACGGTGCAACAGAGGATCCAATCATTTGTCCAATCCTGACTATCTTGGTGCACGAACGTACAGTTCATTGCCTTCAGAGTTCTATGAAAGCGCTAACTAGCCCATCTCTCTGGGTATAGATCGAACTGACTTCATGCCCAGCAACCCGCTTAGTGTTTGTGACATAAAATACCTCAGAAGCTTTGGTCAGAATCTCTTTTGGGATTCCAACTCATGAGACAGAGTCTTTGGAACAGATATGCAGGGCTGCAGCCTAAGGATGTTATTTTACGTAATCTACCATGACCAACACAAAGCGAGACCCTGTGCACTGCGGCCTACAGGTCAAAGAGGTCCTTGCCAAATCTTTCAAAGGGGACCTTGATCAAAGGGAGAGGGTGCAAAGGTGCTTTGAGGGTGTTGGTTAATTGGCATTCATAATGGGTAGTGCACCATCTACACACATGAGCGTAAATGTCTGGACAGTTTTTCTAAATTGCCAGCCATTGGGTATGATGAGCCATCTGCAAAAGCATTTCCTGATGGATTTTTGGAACCAACTTCTTCATTTGTTGCGACTCACCTTGTACAGTCTGTATCTAATCACACACTAGTACAGGTAGGTTTGTGCAAGATTCGGGCATACCAGCTGATTATCCACATTTGCTAGTTGCTAACATATGAGACTGCTCAAGGGGAAAATCCTCTTTGGGGGTTGTGGGAGGGATTGCCAGGATCTCCACATCACTGCTGGGCTCTGTGCAGATCAAACACCACCCTGTCTGTCATGAACACTCCCCTGTGCAATATCTAATTCATTTTTTGAACCCAGGCCAATCTGTACCTAATATCATAGGTGGAAAACCCTTGGCTGCAGCCACTGCGTACAGGAGTCAAGGAGCTGCTGCACATAGGTGAAGGGGCAGCCAGCATCATCATCATCAATGCCTCTTGGTCATCTGTTGACAACATCTTTGACTGGCAAAGGTGAAGCATCCAGGGAGAGGTGCTGGATGGCTGCAGCAGACTCTTCAGCGGAGCTCGATCCTCAGCCTGCGCTTCCACCATTTCATGCAGTTCCTGATGCTGTTGCTGCTGCAGCATGAGTTCAGTCCTCTGAAGGCTGGTGAAGTGTTGTGGTCTCTGCCCTGTAGAGGAGACTCCATTATCCCAGGCTTGTTATGATTTTCTGGGATGAAAGCTGGGGATGGAAGGACACTAGAGCAGAGTCTTACAGTCTATACACAAACAGTCTTTTCTTTGCGCAGCTTTTGTTCCAAGGTACTTTACGTGATTCAGTCCAGCGGCTCATCTACTGAAACTTACAGACAAGTCCTTCTCCTACTTGCCACAGATTGGCTTTGGCCTTAACTCTCAGTCATGTCCAATTATGATGTACATTCAAGTACATAACTGCACTACAGATGTAAATATGGTAGAAGTTGCCATTTTTACTGCACTGGTTGAATGTAACCCTTAGACCGAACCTCAATCATATTGGAGGTGGATGACATTGACTGGCCAATATTTAATAAAAGCCCAAAATCGGTGCAACATATTGGCAAACTGATATATTGGTCTTGCCTGAATTGCATGCACTGTTGTTATGCCCCCAAAAGGTGTTGCTCAGATGCTTTTGTTCTGTTTCCCACAGTCAGAGGGCACAAAGAGGGGACTGGCAAACCAGTATTTTGAGAGAAATGAATTCTGTGTTGCAATGAAAACAGCTATTTAGATCTACTTTCCCATATTTGAAAAAAAATTGGCTGCAGCGGCCGCTCTGGTACTAATGGAGGATACTATATATGCATGATGGCTATGGGTTCCCCTATGCATGATTTCCGTGGTGCTTTCTGATTGATCAAGAAAATAATTTATCAAGATTGAAAACGTAATTTACTTCCTCATCTATCTGAGTGTGAATAAAGGCTGCTACAGGCTCCATCACACTTTTTAAGTGGGTCATTATTCAGTCAAGGTAGACCTCCTTCCCCGCATATATAAATCAAAGGAAAGAATAAGAATCATTATGTGCCTGTGTGGCTGAACAGAAGCAAGCAGGGCTAACAGTAACACTATGGTTATATAAGGGGAGTTTCCTCTGTTATTCATCAGTACAGAGGGGGAAGGACAGGGACAGGGTGGAAGGCAACTCCGCTCTGTTTGGGTTGAACAGTGCTTTTCCACTGTCACTACAGTGAACCAAGCAGTGTCAAAGAGCCAGGCAGTTTATTTTCTGTACATGAAGTCAGTTCTTTCAGTGACTCGGTTGTTGAAGTCTGGAATGTCTTGGACAAGCTTCCTCTCCATGGACAGCATGGCCAGTGCTTTGAGGTGATCCTGGTTGATGCAGATGGTGTTCCTCATGTAGTCCTTGATTCATCAGAGTGTTTAAAAGCACCTTCCAGATTCAGCTGTTGTCTCTGCAGTGGTGAGGATCTTCAGAGGAGTCACCGTGTCTGAGAAAGTTTCTTGAAGGTTGTTCTCCCTGAAGAGTTGGTACAGTGCCACTATGCTGCTGCAATGCATAAACTAATCATGGTATAGATGAGAAAGTTTAGTTTTCAGCTTGCTTTTGTTCAGCTTTGGGTAAACATCCAAAGTCCCTCTTCAGTGCTGCAGCAGGGAATGTCTGTCTGTGCTGATGGAACGTTTACTGACAGACAATGGGAGAATATACAGAGGAGGGTTTTTTTTTAGTGAGAAATATAAAGTGCATCACAATTACAGAAAATTCAGCAGCAAGAAAAGATCACCGGCATAACAGGAAAAACAAAACAAAAAACCCTGCAGGAATATGAAAGAACAAACGAAGCAAAACATTAAAAAAATATGTTTCAATTAATATTTTCATTAGTTGAAAGTAGGATTTTTCATGCATTTATTCATTTTCCGTCCCGCTTAGTGCTATTCAGGGTCACTAGCGGGTCTGGAGTCTATCCCAGCATGCACTGGGCAGAAGGCAGGGAAACACCCTGGACAAGTCAAGGTTATATTTTTCGTACTGTTGGCCATTTGCAGTGATTTTATAAGATATTCAAATTGTATCAGAAAAACATCAAGCTTTGGTAATGTGGCAAGGATAACGAAATGAACACATTTTTCAATGGACTTATTTGCATTGCAATAGTAACAAAATTATATCTTTCAGCAAGAAATGCTATGAATTATTTCTAACATTTAAAAACATGAGTATTATGTATTCCCCAATAGACATAGACCACTTCATGATTACTTCCACAAAAGGAGCAGATTTCATTAATGTCACAGTATCTGAAGACCATGGAGTTACAAGGCAGCAACTGATACTGTAATAACTGCTGGATAATGTAATAACTTAACATTTTATACTGATATTGTAATGTTTTTTTTCCTGATAATCTATTTATTGGTGTTAAGATGTTATTACATTACCCAGCAATGTACATTGACAGGTTTCTTACATTTTTGACCCATTTAGAGGGATCCTAAAGACATATCCAATGCACTCCAACCAAGTTTAAAAAAAAAAAAAAAAAAAAGAGAAAGAGGGATTTGGTGCTTGCCAGTATCTAAACAACAGACTGAGGAAGCTGCTTAGTCAAAATGTCAGTCATCCTCCTGCAATAAACATGCAGACTTAAATGGCTGATCCAGCGTCTTACCTTGGGTCGTTATGAAGTCCCCAGGTAAAATAGCTTTGTATATTTAGAGGGATGTTTTATATATATTTTGAATTATTACATTATCCTTCTGTTATTACAGTATCAGCTGCTACACAAGAATGTACAGTATCTCACGCAGTATTGAAAAATGCACTTATTTGCATTTGTGTGGAATACAATACTTCTAAGGTATTAACAAGTTTTTTTTGGGCGGGTTTTTTTTAATTGGTACCATAGATAAATGAATAAAAGAATTTCCCTCTAGGACAGATCTTGTTGTGGTAAAGCATTCCTCTATTCCTCTAATATACTTGTTGTTACAAGATTCATGAAGCAATGAAACTCCCAAAACTCAGATAGGAGAGGGTTAATGGGGTTCAGGTGCCACCAACACTGGACAACAGTGAGTTACTGTGTATAACTATGTGCAGTATAGCAGTGTAGTATACAGTAGATTGTGTTTCTGTGTGCTTGTGTATATTTGCTTACATGTGTGCCCTAGTGTGTGTGGGATATCATATTGCCATGACTCTCCATCTCCACTGCACCCTGGTGTTTTATCACTAAAACCAATATCCAACACCAATTCCATCTTCATGACACAAATTGGATTTTAATGTAATGCTAATGGGCTTTGGCTAATATTACCTTGTTACGGTGCTCGGCTGTACTTTTCAACTGGTTGTTAAAGTATTATGTGGAGTGAATATTGGACATCTCATCCTGTCTCCTATTAGTGCTGTGTATCTATGTGTATATCCATCCATGAGGACAGGACATCTATTAATAACTAATCCATTTTATGACAGTTATTTACAATGTAAATCTGTAAGTAGGTGTCCTGACAGGTTGAGGGGAAGTGAAAGGTGTGTACAGTTTGCAAAAAAATGAAATGACGGTTGCCTGGATGTGGAACATTACAGCCGCTACAGCATCTCATCTTGTCAGTGATCTGGTTTAATGTTGTGCTTTGATGAAAAACTAAATGCTGACGCCGAAGCTGTCATGCTTTTGCGTTTTTCATTCCAGCTGTAGCTTCTTCTCTCATGTCTAATAGTTTCAGTGTTATAGAAGACGGGGAGACGGCTGTCGCATAGATCTTTGGAGAGAAGAAGATTAATAAGTTGGAAAAGAAATAAGCGCAATGGCGAATGAACACTGGTAACAGTGTGTGTGTGTGTGTGTGTGTGTGTGTGTGTATGTGTGTGTGTGTGTGATTGCCTGGGGTTCTTATTAATAAATCCCATCAGTAGCCATGAAACCCTATTATTGCAACTCAGCAGAAGCCTCTCTGACACTGTGTGTGGGTGTGTGTGTGTGTGTGTGTGCGCGCGTGTGTGTGTGCCTTTTGCATGTGTGAGGACTCTCCCAAGGTGACTGTTCAATAGAGCTTTCATCCATCAGAGAGAGAAGAGGATCGCTCCTCTCAACATGCCTGATCTGAGGCCAGTTTATAGGGGGGAGGCGACCAGGAAGGGGAGGGGAGGTGTTGCTGTGGAAGCTGTTCATACAGAGTGTGAAGATATCAGCAAATCTCCCGTCATCTGTAGTGCGCCATAATGTCACAGGCGCTGCTTGATTATGAGCTACAATCATAAAACTTCTCAAACTTTTCATCCTCAAGGTTTTAAGGGGTTTCTACACCTTCTGTTTCCCCTGTATATCTTTGCTCTACTGCACCAAAGTCCCTGCATATATTATCATTTGACACCAAAGCCTGCTTATATACCAACTACATTTCTGGGGACAAAGTGGAGCAATGACTGATCACTGAGAAGGCATAATCTGGTCAATGTGGTGAATAATTGGTCGTAGGTCACCAAACTATAAGCTTATGTAGCTTTATATGTGTGTTACAAAGTGATTTACATGATACAGTCAGTGACGTCTGCTCATCTTTTTTCTCAGGCACTATATATTGTAACAAATGCGCTCATCATACGCCTTCCACTGTGACCTAGCCTAGTCTATACTGTACTGCTGATAGATATTGGACCATAGAATACTATAGTTACTAGTATTTAGATTAGCTTACAACATGTTTATATTAGGATTTATGATTTATACAGCAGTCATACCCTACATTGAATAATCACATGCTATTATTGACATGAATCTAGATATGTTCACCAAATAAAAGCAGCAGAATTATGTGAGCATAATTGTCCTCCTGCCTTTCCTTGCAGCAAACTCAGAAACAATGTCTGTGTAATCCAATTTGGATACAATGTCCTTTTCGACTGAGAGCATGGCGAGCCCACGCGGTCTCTCCTGGGAAGGGGTAGTCCGTGAGTAGTTCTTTCTAAGTTTTAACTTCGAGAAACTGGGTTCCCCAGACGCAAACCGTGACGGCTACTGCTACCCTCCTCCGCCTCCAAATCATCTTCGCCTCACCCGACGATCTGGGCCGCAAAACAATCACCGGCTGCGCCTATAGTGCTAGCTTCTCCCCGGCTGACGCTAGTGCTAGCATTCCCCCATGTGACGTTAACTTCATCGCCGTCTTTGCTAAAGATCTACGACTCGGACTCCTATGCACAGGATAATTAAAACCACATTACATGTAACATAACATGTAAGGCTTCCAAATAGATGTCTAGCATTTTTTTCCCCTCTCCATTATAATGATCAAAACTACAAGATCATATTTAGATTCACTTAGGCTAAGGTATGGTGAGTGCCGCACCTTGCCATACACAACTGATATTCATCAATATTCCCATGAGAGGAGCATGTGTGTGTGTTTGAGTCAGGTTTGAGTGTGTGTGTGTGTGTGTGTGTGTGTGTGTCGGCAGCAGATGAAGGGAGATTTGTGAGGTGTCAAGGCTCCTGTGCAGGGAGAAATGAGAGGAGGAGCGCTGTTCATCAGCCTGAGTGGAGGATTGGTCATCGGCCTCAGGCGGGCTGGCAGCCCTGAGACTTCACTCTATGCTGATTGTGTCTTTACTCATGTTGGCCTGCTGACTCTGAACATCATTTCACTCACTTCCCAGCCTCCACTACCTCTGTCTCTTCCTCTGTCTCTGTCAATTCAATTGAAAGGGTGTTTTATTGGTGTTACATGGGGATCCCATACATTGCCAAAGCAGAGGGTGACAAATCCAAATTTTAACAGATTAGCCAACAGTATTATTCTTCATTCAGTGTTGTTGCCCCATTTACCGTACTGTGTGACAACAATCAACACATTTTGCAGCTAGAATCTTTTCACCACATAAATACAGAGTACGTAACTCATATTTCTTGATATTTCTCACAGTGTAGTAAGAAGTGATGTTCAGCCTAGCCACCTGTCCTGTTAGTCACGGTCATTAAATATTCTGCCAGCATTACTCTCTCTGTTTAGGCTCAGATAGAACTATTGTTTCCTTTGAGATTTTGAAGTTTCTGTCCAGTATATGATGTCATTTTTTGTTTTTGTTTTGCGATAAGTTGGTTGGGCCAGATGGATGGATATTTGTCATTTGTGACCAGAGCCTCAGACTGGTAGAGTTTCAGAAAAAGCTGGGAGAGGGACTAGAAGAGGCATTGGTTGAGCTTTAGAACCATAGGTAGGGGATAGGTAGAACTTCATAAGCTAGTAGACAGACTGGTAGAAGGACTGGCAGAGCTTAAGAACGAGCTGGTAGAGCTTCAGAATCAGCTGGTAGAGGGACTGCTAGAGCTTCAGACTCAGCTGGTAGAACTTTAAAACCAGCTGGTAGAGGGACTGGCACATGTACTGGTAGAGCGTCAGAACCAGCTGGTTGAAGGACCGGTAGAGCTTCAAAACCAGCTAGTAAAGGGGCTGCTAGAGCTTCCGAATCAGCTGGTAAAGCTTTAAAACCAGCTGGTAGAGGGACTGGTAGAGCCTCAGAATCAGTTGCTAGAGGGACTGATAGAGCTTCAGAACCAACTTGTAGAGGGACAGGTAAAGCTTCAAAGCCGGCTGGTAGGGACTGGTAGAGCTTCAAAGCCAGCTGGTAGAGGGACTGGTAGAAAACTTGGTAGAGCATCAGAACCAGCTCGTAGACAGACTAGTAGAGGGAGTCTTTTGTTGGGAGAAGGAATGTACAGTGAATAGTACCTTTTTAAGCACATCCAAAGGCTTGACCAGGTGCTTGGTATAAGTGGCTGGACAATGAAAAAGGGAGATATCTGCACATGGGATTAATGTTGCATCACTGGTTTATTTGACAAAATTGAAACCACCAGCAATTTTAAGCTTCTAAGTCTTGATGAGGTGAAGTGAAAACAGCGGAAGTTCTCAATGTGTCGTGCATGCTGTATGTTTGTGAGAGTGCATTAATTGAGTGTGCATCTCTGTGTGAATCTGTATGTGTTGGCATCCACTCCGCACAACAGGAGACCCAGAATCCATCTGGCAGACAAGCTGAACTTCCCCTCTTTTCCCCTTCACTACAGTACATCCGCAGCATCTACATCCTCCATACTGAATAGAGCTATGCAAAGATCCAGACAGATGGACAGACAGACAGACAGACAGATAGATAGATAGATAGATAGATAGATAGATAGATAGATAGATAGACAGACAGATAGATAGATAGATAGATAGATAGATAGATAGATAGATAGATAGATAGATAGACAGACAGACAGACAGATAGATAGATAGATAGATAGATAGATAGATAGACAGACAGACAGACAGACAGACAGACAGACAGACAGACAGATAGATAGATAGATAGATAGACAGACAGACAGATAGATAGATAGATAGATAGATAGATAGATAGATAGATAGACTTTCTGTGTCATTGCAGTCTAACAACATACTTTGTCTGTGCAAGTGAAATTATGAATGTAAACAAATCCATGTTGTTTGCATGGAACACTCTATTGTTCATCTTTAATTACCTTAATTAATTACCTAATTAGCATAACCTTTTTGTAATAACACTAATAATAATGCATAGTTCTGTAGAGTCCAATCTAGCTTTCCATACCTAACCAGTGTAGTACTGATCAATTATATAATAAATATGTAATCAAACAAACTGCATCATATCCATTATATCAGAGGTTGACAACACTGAGCGGCCCATTAAACAAAAGGTCAATATCGGCTCCATATATCGGTCTAACCCGAGGCCCTAGATGTGAGGTGATTTTAAGATGAGCTACAGTCAGACGGTGACTCTTCCCCCCCATCCCCTTCAAAGAGGGCTGCTAATGAACCATGGCCGGTCAGACAGACAGGAGGGATACCACTCCAAGTCTCTATTAGCATCCTAATGACTTGCCAGCAGACAAATACTGAGAGCCTGGACTGGCCTAAAACAACAGAGATTATTCCACCTCTCCGCTCCGTCTGACATGTTTACAGAGGAGTTAGTCCACCCTGATCAGACTGATTTCCAACAGTGGAAGTAATGAATTACATTTACTCTCATTACTGTATTTGAGTAGCTTTTTTGTGTACTTGTAGTCAGTAATTTTACATAAGTATGTGATATACTTTGCTACATTTAAATCACATCCATTACAGAACATTAGCATTGCCTCAGAAATTGGTTATTATAAATTGCATCTGCATCACAAGGTAACATCAAGTTAACTAACTGTAACATAAAACTTTCATTTTATGCTTAAAAGTCATCTACCAGCAACAGTATTATTAGTTTGCATTGCCTTGTTGTTGTCTAGCTATTCGGTAGCCTTGCAAAGTTGGGCAGCTAGTAGCAAAAGAAACGAATGTGCATTTCCACAGAATTGATAATGACATGAATTTCAAAATCTTATTTTTCTTTTTTATGGCTGTTTTATGCCAATTGTCTAGGTTGCTCTAGAAACCTAGGACACCCACCGGAAGAAATGGAAGTCTCCACCAGGAAATAATCCCTCAAAAACATCATTACACACTTTATTGTCACGTCCATGTCTTTTTATTTAGGCTGTTTCTGTTAGCTAGGACAGCAGTTAATTTCAAGCTAGGGTTGATACCATAAAGGTTGTATTTTAAAAAGAGCCAAATAATGTGTAAATGTTAAAAAATCAAATTGCATACGCCATGCATTGCAAAATGATTGGCAAATGTAATATAGACATAGACAGTAGTAAATGAGCTATAACTAAAATGACAGTATTCTCCGTTATGTAAAGTTTTAGCAAAGTAAGAGCACTATTTAGTAATCAGAGTAGGATAGTCTGATTACTCAAGTCTGTCCTTTGTTTGCTTAGTCTGGTAAACAACAATTCACACTGCATGCCACTAAAATCAGTGCCAGTTGTGCCCCATATATATCATTTATTTTCTTTTTCCTTAACTACCACAGTTATCCTTCATCAAGTGGAACTGAGAGACAAACATTCTGCTTTATTTACAGTGCTTAAGTTTTTCCCCAGTAGTACCTGATGCTTTGAAGTTAATTATATGGCTCTGTGCAGCAGCCTGCCATGGGTTTAACTGAATATGACTCTTTTTCAATCCCACCTTCTCATAGCTATTATTTCTAAGGGGCTTATCACCAATAATGCATCTGAACTTTGTCCATTCCTTTGGTGTAATTGATTCTGCAGAAGAGATGTTTGGCATTTTCTTTTGTTCATTACATTTTGGTTGGGATTCTTTGTTTCAGAGCATACGAAACAACTAGCTACCTTAAAAACTATTATATTTTCCGTCTGTATCCTTCAGTGAGGCTTGGGCTTGTTTATCCATTATCCATTATCATTTAATTGAACAGTATTTATCCCCACATGGAAAGTTTTATCAGACGACATTATCCAAGTGAGTCAAAATCAAACAAATTTGTGCCAGACTGTGAACAGTATCGATATGTGTGTGAGATAATGAGATAAATGAGATAAATCAATCCAATTAGCAGGACACTTAAAGGATAAGGCCGGTGTTTTTTAATGCATTGCTTACCGTCAACAAATCCTATGAAAATATCAAAATCAACAATGCGTTTGCTCTACTCCCGTTACTTTCTGACTTCCCACGTACCGTTTTTAGCCGTCAACCCGGAAGTCATTGGCTCCAATTGTAAGCTAAAAACCTTGAAATACAGCTCACAAAGACATAGTTTCAATTTTTAAAATCGCTAACTGTTACCACGAAAAGTCAGGCTGTTGTAGTTATTACCAAATCAAATTCAAATGGGAACAAATTCTTCATTACGCCGGGGACTATTTTCGGTGCTACGGAACTACTTTCCTGAGATCGCAAAGTGTTTACGGCCGGCTTATTAAGTTGTTTGAGGAAAAAGTCGGCTGGCCCGGTGCATCGCGATGATGAAATATGCTGCCCAGAGCAACAGCATGGCTCTCTGACGTGTTTTTAATCCTTTTTTTAATACAATGGAGTTCTATGGCTGCTGGGACATGGCTGCATTGGGCACCGGCTACATGGACGAGACTTGTTGGCAAAACAAAATCATTGTTGATTTTGTTATTTTCATAGGATTTGTTGACGGTAAGCAATGCATTAAAAAACACCAGCCTTATCTTTTAACAATGTGTTGCAGTGCTGCAGTATATTCTAACTCTCATGCTTACTGTTTTTACAAGTTTTTAGAGCCCAGGCAAACAGCCAATAACAGCAACATTATGCAGCCAAACCCTCCTCCCAGGCTGGGCAGTGACCAGCATAGCAAGTGAATTACATTACATTGTATTATAATTATCTATAAGGCTCTAGTGTTGAAGCTCACCCTGTCTTTTAAATCCAGTAATTATGCTGCCAGATAACAGGACTGGTTGGTTTAATTAGTTAGTTGGTTTCTCCTGTTGTAAATGAAACAGACTGCAAAGCAAAATATAATTTCTCCTCTTCCTCAGTGATTTTAAAGCAATGATATCTATGTTGCTGACTGCTTGACTGAACTGTGTTGTGCATTTTTTCTCTGTCATTTATATGAAAGTTCTCAGCTGCCTCTTGAAACAGAGATCTTCATCTCAATGAGTCCACCTCATTTAATAAAAGATAAGTGAGAAAATGAAATGTGTATTCCGCTCCGAGGCACACAGAGACCAGTCCCTTGAACATTAAAATTATCATTAACATTAATACTGTAGGCTGACTCTCCCCATTTGTCCTTGAGTGAGTGTGTGTGTGTGTGTGTGTGTGTGTGAGAGAGAGAGAGAGAGAGAGAGAGAGAGAGAGAGAGAGAGAGAGAGAGAGCAGATATTACAAATACTTAATGTCTGATATGCCCTTACTGGCTTTTGAATGATTTGCATAACTACAGATCAACGTTCCCACTGGTCCTGGAATTTCTGGAATATAATGGAATTTTGAGAGGTGTATTCCAGACAGGGAAGGTCAGGGAATTTGACAAATTCTCTGGAGAAGTCATTGAATATCAGGGAACTCTGAGCTCCCCAGGCTACAGACTTACAGGTGACCGGGCTTTTGCCATCAGGGCTCCAAGGCAGAGTCAGCATCATGTTTTAAATCACTTCTCAAAAGTTACTTTGATCGTGAGCCATTTTAGAATCTGGGATCTGTTGATGTGCCTTGGCTCTGTAGTAGGGTTAGACCGATGTTTGCTGATATATTGACCATTATTGGTCTTTCTATGGAAAATCAGATACCAGCCAGTCAGCGTTGTCCACCTCTGATGTGATGATATGATGCAGTTTGTTTGATTTGACATCAATACTACACTGGTTGTCTATGGGAAGCCCTTAACCTGAATTGATTCTAATGAGACATTTTGATCAGATTTCACACAAGTATGCATGAATATGTCTCGTTCTTATATTTATTATTATTATTATTACAGGTTTCAGTGGAGAGCATTAGTGTCAGAGACTTTTCCATCCAAGAATGAAATCCTGGAGAACATCCTGAATATTGGTAATTTTGTAGATTTTCTTGGCATGAAAATGGTCAAAAAGACGATGAATAGCAACTCAAACTATTGGCTATTGAAAAATATCAGCATCGGCCTTCAAAACCCATCGGTCGAACCCTACTCCCTGGTCCCCAATGTCAGATTACAGTATGTAATACTGTGACTTACCTAATGCATGGCGTGTTCCATATATAGCGCGCCATATCACGGCCTGCATCAACTGATAACCCCCACCCCCCCACCCCCCAATCAAACAGCCACCCTAGAGACTGATGTGATGACAGCGGCTCCATGCAGTAACATCAGCAGCCAGGCTCAGCGAGCTCGGCAGGATCCCAGTGCAGATGGGAGCAATGACAAGAATATTGCCATTGCCATAGGGTTTGTTGTATAATTGATTCTACCAATATAACCTCTAAATGTTCTCAACTGTGCTTAATGACCAGAATCAGCTGGGGTTAGACCGATATATCGAGCTGATATTGGCTTTTTGTTAAATATTGGCCAGTGTCACCCACCTCTGATATGACGGGGGTTCCTTCCTGATTGCAGCTACAGAAACGCAGTCTGGAAAATGTGATATGAAATTGTATTTTCTTTACATATTTCATTTATTTAGTTCATTTTTCATATGTATTTTTTGTAAATTAATTCTCCATTTAAAGGGAGCAATGTATCCCAGAGCTTCTCTAGAAAGAGCTGCTAACACTAAAATAATTTCACTAGTGTGGGTTTCAATGGAGAGTTTTAGTGTCCCATGATGGTCTAAATGTTGTTTCAGAGGCTTTTCCACCCTGACAAGAATACAATTCTGAGAGGAAACACTGAATACTTGTCATTTTGTTGGCATGGAAATTGAATCAGCACAAAATATCAGCTATCAGCAACTCCAGCCTAGGTTGCACAGGTTTATGTCTGCGTGTACATTAAAGTGCATGTGTGTTAATGCATGGCTGTGCATTTCTGCATAAAGAATGTGTGTCTGTGGGCATGCGTATGTGCGCAGCAAGGGCTGAAAGACTGATTACAGCCGGCTGTTTGACATTTACTAGAGCCAAAGGTGTGATTAGATGGAAATAAAATATATCAATTATTAACTGTCAAGGTTGTGTGGATAAACCTATTTCAACAGAATAGTATCAATTATTATCCTGCATGCAGCTGTATGTGTTCTGTGCAGAGAGGTTGTAGTGAGTTTTCTAGCGGTGTTCATCTGCCTGCTACATGCTGCATGTCCATCGTCAACATTCATTACAGCTGTCGTTTTATGGCCAGCTTCCATAAAAAATGAATGGAGTCATTCTCCTCCTGAAGCCCCCTAAGGCTGCATGAGCGTATCTATTGGTTTCCCGAAGAATAGCCATGCATGATAATCACCTCCATAGTAAAGACTAAAATGCTCACAATTAGAAAATCCCTCATACCAGGGTAAGGTGCAGTCTCATGTCCTTTGTGAGCTGCTTCAGTCTGCAACAGATGAGATCCCATCATACACAACGCTGTAATTGCACATTTTTTCTCAACTGACTGCTAAATCTGCCTCGGATCTGATTAAAATAACCCGGCAGATGAGAGGAGGAAATATCACACACACACACACACACACACACACACACACACACACACACACACAGCCTCTCTCTCTCCTTTATCTCTTGCTTGCTCTTCTTCTGTTGTAAGTTCTCTTTCCAAATATGACGGCAGCCAAGATGTACTGGTTCATTAAAGGCTTCATGCATGGCAAAATACAAACTTCTCCCTCTTCATCACAGGAGGATGCTCGGTCTGGCTTCTTATTGTTTCCCAGCAGATAAATCACTATGCTCGGCGACTCAACTGCCCTCTCAGGAGATATTCATGATCGGCCGGATGTGCGATCCAGTCGACCCCGGATCTTAAAACCTGCACCGCGATTTAACTCCAGCGATTGTTCCTTTTAATGACCGCTGCCTGCTGCTTCATCTGTCTTCATCTGTGTCGGCTCAGTGAGAAGGAAAGCATGGTTTTTCAATAAAAGATGCATACAGAAATATGGAGGGTTTGCTTTGGGGAGGAAAACATGGGGTTCAGTTTGCGAAACCTTTTGTTCAACAGGATGGTTGGATGGTTGATTGATCAGCCTCTAAAGAAAACTAAGGTTGATTCAAACTCTGGAACATTAAACGTTTAGTTCAGTTCATTTGGCCGGGTGAGAACGATGACATTCAAACAAATGTGAGTCTGTTTGTTAGGAGTGACAACATAAGCTGAACAAACTAGGAAACAACCCCAAAAACGCAAGGGTTTGTGGGTATAAGGAGATGGATGTTGACATCTGATAGCCAGCAGTTCCTCATGCTTGGAAAGCCGAGCAGAACAAAATGAAGTCTGGACTGAACTGAACTGGACTTCAACTATTTCTTCATGTGTTAATTGGTATGAACACCACGATGGTTTTTGCACCATAGAAAACAAACTGTAGGTGTGATCTCACCATTAGTGACCAGTGCAGTCTCCGTTTGTGCTCCACCACACACACACACACACACACACGACCACATGTACAGGTCAGTATAGATCCCATCACATTGACTGCCTTTCACATAGTGCTGATGCTGAGTGGGAAACTCCACACAAGCTAAAAGTGTTGGTCAATAGCAATTAGCTCACGTCTCTCCATGGGCAGTGAGGGTTTTTGTAGGCTAATGGGGTCGACTAAGTGGTTGATATACCATGGTGCGGGTCAGGAGGTTCAAGACGACTCAGTAATTTTATGTATTTACTGATGCTGTGCCATCTTGGTAAAAATTGTAATCTGCGAGTTCCTCATGTTACAGCCATGCAGCAGTGATTACAGTGTGAATCTCCTCACATAGTCTGCCATACTAAACTGTTCTCCTAAACACAGTGTGGGCTCCTCTGAGTCGATTCAGACCTCCACCTCCCATTCAGCCTTCCCTGCTTCTCCCCTCAGTCCAATTAAAGCCTGCTTATTCAGCCGGGAAATGAACAACTCCAGCCTAGATTTAGCGCAGCTTACTGATATTAACTAGCTTCCTTTTTTCTTTTTCAGTCGGGGGAAAGTCAAACGTCAAACTGTTTGGGAATCGGGGAAATGCCATGTATGGACTTGTTATGTCGGAACTGTATGGAGAAGTTCCCTCTGCTGCATGGCAACTTTGCCGGTGACGAATTCATTAGGCAGCAGCAGTCCTTAGCCTTTTCTTGGTGTGATCATCACCTAAGGAAAGGGGTGCAAATAGGATCCATCAGTCACATATCTCAAAGGAAATTAAATTTCATTCACATCATTCATTCACATCTCAGTCTTATATGCTGTTTTGCCTTATGTGCATTGGAGAATGTCTTAACAATAAGAACATATATACAGTATAAGGACTATAATATTCCTTTAATCTTCCTATACGGACTTGTATTGTATCTCTAGTACTTAATAGTGAGTTTATAGTGACCTTATTGTGGTATTTTTTTTTTATCTCCTGTGATATCACATAACATTTTTATAATAACCGGTAACATTTCATTAAGAACTTCTTAATGAAATGTTAAAACTACGTCTGTAGTGCTCAATAACGAGTTTATAGTGACCTTATTGCACTTCATGGTAGTTTTTTTAGTTTTTTCTATGGTATAACTATAATATTGCCATATTGCCTACCATAGTTCTTTTTCGTAAGGGTTAGTCACCATAATGTGAGCTCATTGGAATAGCTTTTCCAGCACTTTGTCTCTTCCATAGCTACAGTATGTGTGCTGTACATCCCAAAATTACACACATTTTACAAGTATTAATGCCGAAAGTGAAACCTATAATTAGAATAATCATTCTTATATATTGTCAAATTGGAATGTTTTCTAATGAATTCAGTTACAGTGAAATTCAAGTATTCCTCATTTTGCTGGGGACCTCCTGGAACCCCTTCAAGGACCCCTGGAGGTCCCTGAACCCCACTTTGAGAACCACTGCATTAGAGTGTTCCTCTGCATGAAGTCAGCTTATTGGAAAAGCTTTTGCAGCATGTTGCCTCATCCATAGGTAAAGTGTGAATACCATCTGTGTCAGTATCATGCAAAACCTCAAAATGCTAAATAATATATTCCATATATTGTATATGGCACAGGACAGAATAAGATAATTCATATTTGCACAGTGTCCAGCAGTAGGTGTAGTTACGTCATTCTAAGTGGAAACAAAGACTTGCGTCGATTACACAATTTAACCAGGCATTTACCGGAAACTATACATTTTTCCTTCACAATAAAAGCACAAATTTATCATTGAAAAGGAATAACCAGGTGTTGGGATGTACAAAACAACACAAGTTGTATCAAAAAATGGCAAGTGGAATCATTACATTAAATAAGCTATGGAGGGAAAAACTATTTACAGTATGTGGCATCTTGCATAAACCCAAACAGCTATGAATAGATGCTGTGAAAAGTTTTTTTTTTTTTAAAAGAGCAAACATAGATAATAATCTGTCAATGTGAATATGATGAACGTTTTGCACATACAAGCTGTAAATTCGCATTTGTTTTCTTCATATTATAATATTCTCTATATGTATTTCATGATTTTATTTCTCAATCTCATACTGCATAACCATTTATTCAGACATATTTTCACTCATTCTTCTACATTTTCACTCAGCACGCTCTCATCATGCTGTATCTCATCTTTTCATACCTGTCATTTATGCATTTCTACTTAATGTTTTGAAATGTTGGAATTGTCGGTTGTGTTATATTTGCTATAATAGTATTTTTTTTTACAGCTTCAGCAACCCAATTTCCCGACTGTGATGGGATTATTAAACTTTCCTATTATGCTATGTTATGTTATGTTATGTTGCATTATGTTACGTTATGTTATGTTACAATACGGTATGGTATGGTATGGTATGGTATTTTATTTATTATCTTAATTGTATTTTCATTTAATACAGATTTATTTTCACCTCTGTAGGCCTACTTATATTTGTCCAAAAAAAAAAGAACATTGCAAGGCTCACTCATCGGTAGGGCTATTATTTTGAAAGTAAGAACCGGAAAAGGTAATGTTTATTCTGTCTAACTTGACAGTGGTCGGTTTACAGCACCACATGCTGCTTCTATTCCCGGACAGCTGCTTCACAACAGCATCACAGGACTCCGGCAGAGAGAGAAAACCTCGGACAATGGAATGAAATATAAAGGAATGTACTGGGAAGATGGATCGGTATTTCCAAGCAAAAGCAACTGGGACAGAAACATGTTTTCTCTTTTTTTCATCACCATTTCCTTGCGCACCTCCATGTGGGAATGTATTTTACCTTTGGTTTCTTTTTGTAAATTGACGGATGAATGGATGGGATAAACTTTGCCTCTGTTAATCTTATTTTCGCTGGTTTTGACGGAGGGGCGACTTCTCTGGAGCCTTTCCCAGATGATGCTGAATTACTCCGAGTTTATTTTCCCTTTTGTTGGGTCTCTAATGAGAGACATGCTGTGCTGCACTGAGCTGATCCTCTCTTTTCCCAACAACTCAGGGGTGAGTGATGGTATGCAAATACAGCTGAAATAAGACTGAAATATGACTGTGCGCGCATCCTTCACTGTCGGCAGGATCTACAGCCGGTTTTACGGTCGGAATGTGTGCATAGTGTAAACTGGTATAAGGCTATGAGGAGGAGAATGAATTTCCTATAGAAGGGTATAATCTCAGTTGTTAATAGGAGTCCTGGTTTTTGTCTTTGCTTGTTTGTTACATAAACCCAGCAAAGTATATGATATTTTGTAATCTGTCTTTATGCACAGTCTAACCTGCATGGTTTGTATGAGTGAATGTCTGATGTTGTGATCAATCTATTACACTGTCACAGCAAATTACTGCAGGGAAGCATTATGTATTAACATTCACATGTCTTGCTTCCAGCTGCAAAGCTTTTTCTAAGATAGGACCATCTCTCTAGGCTTGATCCAGCCTCCCAGCAGCCATGGACCCCCTCCCAGAGTACTCTCTGTTCCTGGTGCGCATCCTGGAGGAGCTGGACACCAAGCACAGCACCATGTCCTACCAGGACCTCTGCAAGTCTCTGTGTGCTCGCTTCGACCTGGTCCACCTCGCCAAGCTCCGCAGCCTGCTCTTCTACACGGCCTGCCTGGACCCCGCCTTCCCAGCCACCCTCTTCAAGGACAAGATGCGCTGCTCCGTGGAGGACCAGCAGTCCAAGAAGCTGATGGTGGCGGCGGACATCGTCACCATGTTCAACTTGATCCAGATGAACGGAGGCATAGCCAAAGACAAGCTCCCCGTGGTGCACAGAGCCAAGTTCCATAAGAACCTGTCGGTGGAGTCGTGCAGGTCCGAAAACGACGCCTATAAGTTTCAGGACTGCGAGAGGGGGGTGAGTTATGAGCACATGGATCACCCCAGGGAGGGACACCACCACCACCATCATCACCACCGCCCCCACCAGCACCCCATGACCCAGAACACCCCTCCCTGTCCTAAATCGGAGTGCAACAACTGCCAGCAGTTTATTCCCACATCGGACCCTAACTTTCTTCTTGGCATCAGCAAGGACCTAAAATGTAGAGCAGCGTCTCTGGATAAGCTGCAGCATCTGCCCCAGTACTCCAGTGGCAGTCCACCCTCTCCACCCTGCGAGATGCAGAGCACCTACTTTCCCATGGACATCGACAGCGAGTCCACCACCGACCAGGACTCCCTGCAGCACATCAGCCACCCGGAGCCCTTCTCCGTTCATTCCTGCGTCCAGAAGAGGAACATCTTTAAGGAGGACTTCCACAATCTGCTGGCCTTCTCACCACAGGTCTGTCTTTGTAGGATGGGGATCTCTCTGTTTCTGTTCAGTTGAAGTAATTCACTGTGACAAATATAGATCCAAAGATAAATAGGATGCCTACGCATTTCACTTAGTGGTGGTGAGGATTCATTTCACTGATTGTTAATGTAGCATTGCTGTTGTCAGGGTTGGGTAGGGAGAACCAATCCCAGTTTCCAGTCAATACAATTTGATTAGTTTTACCAGTTTATCAGAGTTGACAGGGATCTGTGCAGGGTAAATATCCATTTCTGCTGTCATTACGCTATTCAGTACACAGTGAAATAAATTGGTGTTGCACGTCTTCATTTTGTGTGTCATAACATAAGCTCATGAAAACATATTTATTTAAGCAGCAAATACAGATGGGGGAAAATGTAAACAAGTGACTTTTTCTTTAACAAAATGATTGATAATAGTCTTTACGGAACCCCAGCTTTAATTAAAAAAGTAACTGAGAAAAAATTAACAGTATAATTTTAACTGTAGCAAAAAAATAAACACTCTCATTTGATGAATTACTTCCTGGTAATTGATGTACACCATGATATATAATTTATATGGAGCAAATTGCTTCCAGTCAAGTTTTTGTGATACTGTAGTTTTAATAAATACATTGTCACGGGTGTAATTGCTGTGTAAGACCGACTCAGTCTTGTGTCTGGGCTACTGTTCTAGGTCGTCACCACTGAGGGCAAGCAAGGCAGCAAGGCCAGCGAAGGCTACCACCACAGGAGGGAGCTCCACAAGCCCGCCACCTTCTTCAACCACAGCTTCGAACTGCCCTACAACAACCCGTACTTTGAACCAGCTCTGAACTCCCCTATTCAGGAGAGACGGCGGGCGAAGCACGAGAGCCTGGATGACCTGCAAGCGTCCACATACTTTGGTCCAACCACAGTCTCTGAGTGCGTCAGCAGTCGGAAGCATAGTAATAAACCAGGGAAGCAGCCGCCTTGGCCAGTGAAGAGCCTCAGTCTCAATGCAGAGGAGGGGCCTCCGGATTTTGAGAGGTCATTTCTGAACAGCAAGCCGCTCAAAGAAAACCACCGTCATAATATCAGCATCATCAGCAACACCAATGAGCAGCATTTTCAGAGCCCTAAGGAGAAAGCAATGGCCTCTCCCTCAGGGTTTGCGAAGAAAACAAATGGATTAAAAAACAAGGATGTAGCATTGATGGCGTGCGGTCCTGGGGGTATGGACAAGAGAGAGGCAGCGAAAAGGTTTCGGGACAAAAATATGCACAGTTCATCTTTTCAGGGAGGGGACAGCTCCTCTAGTGTTGGGACTCAAACAGAGCAGGGGGAGCAGAAGAAAGCGAAGGAATACGCTGCTAAGTACATTGAAAGAGAAAGACACGCCTTCAAACACTCTGACGAGGACTCTGAGATCGTCAGCGACGACATAAGCGACATATTTCGGTTTCTTGATGACATGAGTGTTTGCGACTCTCTGGGTGTCATCCAGTCATCGTGCTACAACAGCAACGGGTCCCTCTCTCAGGTAACGTTGAAGTCGGAAGGCGACAGCTCCCCTGAACGCAACACGGTCAAACTAGCCAAGTCCAAGCTGGACCGCCTCTTCCAGTCGCTCGAAAGCACAGACGACGAGCTGAAATCCAGCGTCTGCAAGCTGGTGATGAGGATCGGCGAGATCGAGAAGAAGCTGGAGTCTCTGTCGGGGGTCCGAGGCGAGATCTCCCAGGTGCTCTCCAAACTCAACAAGCTGGACGAGAAGATCCAGGAACCGGAGCCCAACGGGAGACACGGGGAGACAGCGTCGGCCTCAGGGTCCAACGCCACGCCCATCCACCCCCACCCCCACCCCCACCCGCACCCGCACCCCGACCCCAGCCTGTCACCCCACGTCTTCCAGTGCCACACTACTGGCCACAATGTCAAAGTGGACAACGGCGCCTCGGGGGAGTGGTGCTGCTCGGACGGGAGTAACAGCGAGAGCCTCCGGGTGAAGGCGCTGAAGAAGAGCATGTTCACCCGGAGGTCGTCCCGGTCGCTCAACGAGGAGAGCAGCGCCACCGAGTCAAAGGTCGCCAGCATCACCAACTCCCCTCGGGACTGGAGGACGGTGTCCTACTCCTCCCATCCTGGAGATGAGGGCAAAGACAAGGACAGAGACAGAGACAGCAAGGACAGACACCGGAAAGCCAAAGAGGTAAGGACACCGGGTTTTATTCAGAGAAAGCTGACGTGTTTGGATAGTACTCGTTTGTTTGGGGGAGTTTTGCTTCTTGTCTTTTTTGTTGGTATTGTTACTATTCTCCTTCTTCTCGCATTTCATAGTTTGCATACATTAATCAGCAATGAAAGCTTCCACTATTTCTCCAATTATCTTTACTCTTGTCTCACATTGGATTACTGATACAGCTGAAGATAAGAAACTGACTGTGAATATGGCACCTCATATACAGTATGTACACTGTATATATAGAAGTCATTTTGTCCTGTTTCCATGCAGACTGTCATATATGTATCAGCTGTTATTGAAGGATGCTCTAGAGATAGAACATGGGGGATTAAACAGGCTCTTTATAACTATGCTATACTGCTTCCATCCTCAAATAGCACGGCGGCCTTGTAGAAAGATACTTGCCTCAACAGCAGATTCTCGTGTTATAGCCGGGCCACAGATGTCGAAGGAGCTAAATTAATAGAGCTTTATCCCACACTTCAGCTCTCAGAGCCGATGAGATGTATTTACAATCGTACAACGAGAGCAGGGATTAATCCTGTCAAATTAGGAAGACGAAAAATGGGGAAATGGACATGATGCCTCCGGGTGTTTAGGCACTCTCGAGGTTAGGATGCAGTAATATTTGGAACCTGTCAAGAGGTAAAACCTAGAGCTGTTTCAAGGAGACAGGAAAACATCTTGCATCCAAATATATCTCAGGGAATTGTGAATGCTTTGGTAGGATTTACTGAGAAGAAGAAGAAGACGAAAATGGCATTCTTTGTGAATCTAGTAATACCAAGAAAGCAGCAAGGCACATGTTTTGTGAATGCCTGTTTGACAGTGCCACCTGGAAACCTGCAATCCAAGTACTTATGATGAGGAAAACCGTCTCATGAGAAAACAATCTCACTCCAGAGAGAACCTCTGTGACTCCACATTCCTATTTTCAGGTCTATGAGTGGCAGGCATTCTCCGGTCTACATTGTATTGCCTCCCCCCCCCCACACATCCCCTCACTGGGTTTGAGAGGCTTTTAAAACAGTGTGCTGAAATGTCAGTCTGCCTCAGCAGGTGTTCAACAGACTAGTTATTCCCAGTGACCTTTCTCTGGGAAGCCAAATGGAGCGGATGTTAATTGAAATGGGTCTTGACCCTGAGCTGTCTTTCTGCAGCCCTTTGCTGTGTAAGCACATCTCTCGCCGCGAGCAACCGCCTAACATGTCAGTTCCATGTAAAAAAAAAATGACCTATGTGTGATCGTCTATCTCCTTCTACATCGCTGCCTCTGTATCGCTTAACCTGTCCTCTCTGCATGTGCCTAACTTTGAACAGTCTCACCAGTATAGCTGTGCACTTGCTTCCTTTCAAATTCCTTTCAGTCCAGATTTAAAGCTGCACAAGGCAAGATTTTTTTATGTAAAAGTACATTCGTCTACATCACAAAGTGGAGCTGCAACAGGGCAACAAAAGAGTGTCCCATCCCTCCTAAGAGACGCCATAGACTTGTCCTATTTGCCCACATTAGATTCTGGTGTCATGTATGGTCACTGGCGGGACAGCTTCTCCACCCACATGAAGTGACAAATCAAAGCTTAAGAGCAAAATACAACACTGTCTCCTAAACAGCAGAGAGTGAGCGCTCTTCCAGAGAAAGCCGGACTCACCAATGATGGCAGAAGCTCTTCACCACCTCCACCCCACCAGATTGCATCTATGTAGTGCTCTCATGCCGCTACAAAGTTTTGAAAAGGCATGTATTTTTCGCTGCTTGGGTATTGCCTTTCATAACATTACATCATTTTGATGAGTTCACCTAGCGGTAATTAGGTAGTATTTATCAAATTTATTGTTGTGAAAAATGACTTCAGAGCTTACCATCGACCCTAACGATGGATGCAACCGTTCTCCAAGCATCGTTTTTGAGACGTTTATTCCTGTAGTCTTTCAAATAGAAGTTGCAGAGAACTGGGAAGCATTTTGCACATGCCAGGTAGAACTATATTGTTCATGAAACACATCAGTAGGGAAACAAGAAAGCATTGAAATCTGATTGGCTGTTGAGGTCAGTAAACATTTAGTTTACTGAATACTGATTACCTTACAGGATTTCTGGAGAATGACGTCCTTCAAACACGTATGTGCCACTTGGGTCCAGCAAAGTGTGAAGTTGCCTAGAGCAGCTTTATTCACAGCCATGAGACAAGCGCTGGATAGTGCTCCTTAGTATCAGTCAAGTCACGTATGATAAGTGGCTACTGAGCAGGGATGAGGATGGCATCCTTTTTAACAGTGCCCCGGCCATACCCCACATTACTCCATGCAAACTCAGCAAATAACTAGCTATCAGCCCATTTTCTTGATTGGACGGCATCCAGGAAGAGAGTATGCGGGACCTTATTTCTCTCCTCATTATGTCATCAGCTTCAATCACAGCTATTTTTTCCCAGTGCCAAGATGAGTAAAACCCCTCAGACAGTAAAGGAGTTTAAAACATCATTATGTCCTCAACTTCAATCACAGCCATTATTACTTACCCTCACACTTATGCAGTAGGATTCCTCCATCTCTGTCTGTCTGTGTGGTTCTCGACACTCTCAGCTCTTCTCTCTTTTACTCTCCTTACTCTCCTTACCCACTGTTGGAGTGTTGCCAAGATGGAGGGCAGCCAGACTCTTGTTCTATCTCTATGTCCCTATTTTTCTGTTTCCCCTTTCCACTGTAGCTACAATGCCTGTACACAGAGCCATAGCCTTTGCCTATATGTTTGACTACAAAATATACTCCTGTGGTTGGAATTTAATTTGAATCTTTTTCATTTAGATGCTTTGAAACCATGAGCATTATTCAACACAAACACTTGGAGCATGGTGGTAACTTTTAATATTACATGTGGCTGTTGCGTTGCAGTGCTGTGGCACCCATGTGTACAGATAGGGTTTCCAGTTTAATGACAGTGCAGAGCCAGTGAAGGTCAGCTTTGCAGATCAGTGGTCTTTGAAGCTCTAACAGCCTGGTGCACAACTGAAGCCAATGGCTACCTTTGCATGCACGCGCTATTCCGGATACTGGCTCTTATTCAGGATAAGCTGTTTGCATGCACCTTTAATCGCTCTCCAATATCCCAGTATTCATGCACCCAATTATCAGAATTTCTACTCTGTTAGAAGTATTCAGGATACTTGGGTAATCTGTGTATGATGTATATTGTTAACTTCATATTGTGATCTTCATGGTCTGCATACGTTCAGGTTTTATGGTAATATTCAAAAATATTCTGTTTATGTATATACAGGGGTAGTAGTGATGACTTTGTAAAGTAACTGTAAACCACCATCACTGGAGGTGTACATGGAGGTTAACAGTGTTGCTTTGTGATCCCATTCGAGAGCTAAACAAAACCAATCAAAAACCATCATGATGTGATATTTACAAAGTTGCTAAGCACTGACTCATTGTGGCAGCAGGGTGGCCGTATGGTTAGACTGACCATCCTATCCCATGGAGGAAAGGTCACAGGTTCAAGCCAAGCAACTGTCATCTGTCATGTTGAAGTGTCCTTCAGCAAGACACCGAACCCCCTACCTGCTCTGTCATTATAAGTCGCTCTGGCTAAGATAGGATATAATATGAACCTTTAATGATCCCTGTAGGGATATTGAGTCAAAAACAGAAAAAAATGAATATAGTATATGTGGTAAGACACAATAAGAGTGCCAGCTAAATGCCTAAAAAATGTAAAAAATGCATGAAAGATGATTGTCTCCTATCAGCTGGATCCTACTCCTGCCCTCCTTTCTCTGCATGCTATTTCCAGAACTTCACCTCCCTTCTTTTTTTAATTTCTGTTTCCACTCCCCTTCCCTCCCTCCCTCTCCCCTCCTCTGCCTCCTCCAATTCTTCTTATGTGTCTGGACTGTCAGTCAGACGGCAGCCAAGCTTTCCTCCACAACTCAGTGAGAGAAGTGTGAAGGCAACAGGGAACCTGTCATATCGCACCTCCGTCTTGTGGCAAAGCAAGTCAATGGGTTTTTACTATGATAGCGTCGTTGCCTCATCGGGCTGGCTAATGACATTCATGTTGTTTTTTCGCGGCGTCGCTCACACCTTTTCAGCCTCCTCTCCCGACCCTCATCGGGGTGGGAGAAGGAGAAGATGGTGAAAATAGAAACCTTCCTGGATAAAGATGGTTGGGACTCAGCTGCCACAGCGGCATCCTCAGCCAATGCACAATCCCACCAGCTGTATCACCAAGATGAGCCCGCTATTTACGGTGTTTTTAAACCTACAGTATGGCTTGTTTGCTTTGGTCTGAATCGGGGGTTTTTGTTTTGTTGAATTCACGCATTAGTTAGGTTTTGCTTAATGCAGCAAAATTTCATGCAAACCATAATTTATCAACAAAAGCCACAAAAGAGTAGTCATTTCCTTCATTGGTCAGAAACTTGGTGCAGGAGAGGACTGGACTGGCTAACTAGCGTGTTTAACCCATAATGCACAGCGCTCCCAGGAGTTGGGTGGGATCTTGTTGGATCACATTCTCCTAACGAAGCTCCAGGGTCGGTTTGGAAACATACCAAGAAGCCTCCGTCTCAACAAGGTCTCAGTCTGATTGGTTTGGTCCGAACCCGAGTACAATTGCTGTGCTCTCATATGGCCAAACAATCCAAACTAAGAGAGAAACCACTCCAGGATTTGAAATAACTGCTGTAAACCACCTAGGTGTGAAAACACCCGTCTTAAATCTGTGTCTTAAAGACACTGCTGTCATTTAGAATTGTAGAGCATTTACTTCTGTCTATGTCTAGTTTACCGCATTCATTTTGCAATGCATGCCGTAGGTAATTTGATTTTTTAACAACTTGATGGTGTCAAACCTAGCTTGAAATGAGCTGCTGTCCCTGCTAACAAAGACGCCCTAAATAAGGAGACATGGATGTGACAATAATGTTTGTGAGGCGACATGTTTTTGAGGGATTACTTCCTGGAGGAGACTTCCATATCTGTGGGTGTCAGGTGATTGACAGGAAACGGAGCATAATGTGATGCACACAGATATTAAAACACTCAGCACAATGAAAAAACAACAAAACAGAAACTGACAAAACCAAGCAGGCTTCATATTTACTGTGATGGATTATCTTGCTCCGTGGAAGTTGTTTTTCAGACTATACAAGAATGAATGGCAGCAAATGGCTTCTTCTGAAGGGAGGAAAACAAGCCCCGGTATCTTTAACTATGCTGACTGTGTGCAGACACCAGCAGGAGGAGTTTCAAGTCAAGTCAAGTTTATTTATTTATATAGCCCTTTATCACAAGCATGTCTCAGAGGGCTTTACAGAGAGTGTGTCTAGCTAGGTCTAACTAAACACAATCAGTGGTAAACAAAATTTTGTAGGACAGCATGATGAAAAACACAAGGTAGGTAGGAGCAGATTTAGCGAGACAAACAATCTACCTATTCTATATAGCCTAACCTACCCGGCACCCCAGCCTTAGACCCTAAATGCACACAAGGAAAAACTCCCAGGAAAAAATTTGGAAGAAACCTTGGGTGGGCTGAGGCAGGAATGGAAAAGAGAGGGGCAACCTAGAGGATTGGCACAAACTTAGAAAAAAACACCGGTATTATCCTTCAAGGTATTTTCACACCTAGTTTAGAACAGTTCAATCCCTGGAGTGGTTTCCCCCTTAGTTCTCGCTCCAAACGAAACTCCAGGGTTGGTTGGCAAACGTGCCAAGAAATCTCCCTCTCAACAAGGTGTGATCGGTGTGTTCTCATTTTCCCAAACTGAGGGGGAAACCACTCCAGGATTTGAAATAACTGCTCTAAAACAACAAGGTGTGAAAAAACCCTTAGACACCTCTGAGCTCAAAGCCAGACCAACGATGCCCGTTCACAGCTTGAATAGCAGTTCCTCTTTGCGTTTCTTTTCTTTTTATCGAACAAATTGATTGCGAATCCGTCCCGATCGTTGCCAACAACACGGGCAGCTAAGCTCGACTCGCAACAGAATGGCTGATCAGGAGCCGAGGCCGATTTGCATGGAGGGAAGGTGTAAGTGACAGCGATGACTGCTCATGAATCCAGATATGTTCTTCTATGCCAAGCTACCACAATATAATCTCCCCAAAGCCTCATATGCATAGCCGTCCAATTAACACTGAATACCGATCGTCACATGAAAGCCTCTTTGCTTTTCCTGATCAGCACACACACACACACACACACACAAGCACACCCAGACAGGTAATTAGACATAGCCAGCGATTTATGTCACCTTGCCTGACCCTGGAGATGGCTGTTACTCATTGTGGTTGACATTGATAGCAGCTGCTTGTAAGTGCTATGGGATCAATGAAATCAATACGCTGTGCTGAGGAATGGTTTACTCTTCATTTTGTGTATCCTGCTTAGAGGAGGGAGGGATAATTCATGAGAAGGAATGTGTTATGACAAAAAAAAATCAGTCTCTGGGAATGAATTAAAGCTGCTAGGAAGATCTGTTTTTAATAAGCAGCGTCCTTGATCGTAGTATACTGGATTGTGATGGGCCTGTCTTTGCACTACACTCTTAAGTGAGGGTTCATGCTGGGTGTAATGGAATAATTATAATGGAAACTTTTTACAAACAACGACAAATTGGATTGGTTGAGTTAGGAAGGCTTATCCAGTTACTGTATATGTCGCTGCATACTTCATACGCTCATCACAGCAGCCCAGGTTTAGAGAGCAGATTGGATCCATTTGTCTCAGAAAATTGCACAGTAGCATTTTACCTTCTCTCCCTGAGGGTCGGTATCAGCAGGCCAGATGATATTAAAAACAAATCCTCTGCTCTGTAATAGATTCTGTGCTCCTTGTCTTACAGATTACCTGCTATATAGGCAGGAGGATTGTGAGGATGTTTTAGTGCCTTTCTCATTTAAACCTTTATAATCATGGCAAATAGCATTATAAAAGCAATAGCGCAGTGTAGGACTCGGACCTCTATCACATGGAATTGTCATTTAGCTCCTTCATACTCCACAGTATCCTCTTTTCAGGTGCAAAGTCAAAACATGTTTTTTTCTGGAGTGTACATTTGCAAATAGAACACATTCGGCAGAACACTATTACTGTCCCAATCCGTGTTTGCTTTTTTTGTAGGAGAGCACTGCCTCAACCACATTTTGTTCTGATAATGAAAAGTGACGTGCACTTGGTTTCCATGAGGAGCAGCTGCAGTAGCTGCCACTATCAGCAATAGTGATGTGCAACTGTCAAATGCTTAGATCAGGGACAGGCAGCCATGTGCCATGGAGGGCCGAGAGCCTGCAGGTTTTCATTTCAACCAAACACTACAGCAGCTGATTTCACCTCTCTGGTTGAAGGTGTGTTAATCAGTGAAATCAGCTGCTGTAGTGTTTGATTAAAATGAAAACCTGCAGACTCTTGGCGCTCCATTGGCACATGGCTGCCCATCCCTGACTTACTACTACCAATTTTATTACTGCTACTTTCTCCATTTTCATTCTGCTTGTTGTTTTTGTCCTAAACTGTCATCTGCCTAACAGTGTTGCCAACTCTACCCCAAAGAAAGTTTATCTGGTCAAAAAGTTGGGATAAGTTGCCAGATGACGTCATTGCTGCATATAAATATATTTATGAGCTTCCCACTCTCATCGCTGGGCTACGCTGTGTATGGGAAGCGCTGTGATCATCTGACCACTTGGGAGTCAACACATTAAGATTGTTCCAATGGTTGAATAAAGTAGCTACGTTTGTTGCTATTCGTTTTTGAGAAATAAAGTTGCCAGGGGGTCTAAAAAGTCACTAAATCTAGAGACCAAGTTGGCAACAGTGTTGCCTACGTAGTGTGAAACTCTGCTCTTCATTGTGATAGGTAACTTGCCTCATCTTTGTTGTGACTGGTCTGTCCAGATCATGTGTGCTCCTCTAAAAAGTTGGACTTTTTCTTGGCCTAAAGAGAAGCCAGGTGCAGTGTCTTTTTCCAAAGCAGCCGCTCCCCATTAGCTCTAAAAAGGAGCTGGCAGTTTGAAACAAGTGGACTAGTGTGAACTCTCTCTCTCCTTTCTGTCCTCTAATCTTTGAATCCTCTCTCCGTCTCCAGGCAGAGCGAGAGCGTCAATACGAGCTCCCCCAGGCCCACCGCCCCCCCAAGCCGCCCAAGGACTCCTACCTGATCGAACAGGTTTTCTCGCCACACCCCTTCCCCCCCTCCGTCAAGGCCCACGTGAAGGGCAGCCCCCTGTACACCGACCTGAGGCTCGCCGGCCTGTCGGACGCCAAGCGCAGCCAGCCCTCCTGGACCATCGAGGAATATAAACGCAACTCAGGAGAGAAGGGCAAGCAGCTCACAGCTCTGGACCTGCAGGTACTGTCCCTTAACTTTTACGCATTACAAGCACTACACGCACTACCTGCTTGTGTCTGTTTTGGTACATTCCTATTGTCCACTTCCTTGTCAAGATTTTTCATAAAAGACTAGATAATTTAGGGTTTCTAGAGGGTTCTGAGCCTTCGGGAGTACACTGATGAGGTCCAGTCAGGGATGGAGTGAAGGGTCAACCCACCTACAGTTTTTAGGCGCCCAAAAATCTTTATGGCACAAAGTCATAGTATACATCACAGTAAAGAGTATCAATCTGATTGAATTTACATCAGGATAAGTCTTTTAAGAAAAAAAAAAAAAGCATTAATGGTGGTTGTTTGCCTTATGATGATCACCAACTGAGGTCATAGTTTACCCAGCTTTTATTTACCACTGCATCACTTGGTCCAACCCTCCACCCCCCCTCATCCCCTCCTCACTTTCCCACCTTAGTATTGATTTTCACAAGTCTGATCTGCAGTGCTTCGTAGATAAATGGCTTCTTGCCGTGTGCGTGGTATGGTGTAGATTGCGTAACACGCTGCAGGAGCCAGGGGAGTGAAGCGACCCTGTTAAGCCTTGACCTGTTAAGAGAGTCAAATTATTGATGGCCACTGTACGGGCCCGAGAGTCACCAGAGAGACCCGCAGATCAATTCCTCTTTCTAACATGCCTCTGGCTGTAGGTGACTGTGCTGGATGCTATTGAGTCACAGCAGCCCCTTGACTGCCTTTTTTCAAATATCTTTATGGCTTCAGTCAATGGCAGCAAGACAGCAATCACTTATCTACTTACAGACTGGGAAAAAAGGCTTTTAGGGAACTGTGCTCTTGCTGAAAGATTTCTTTCCTGATGAGTGGCTATCCACATCCAATACATCCGATTCTGTCTTCATGTGTGTGTGGGAACTCTCTTTAGGAAATATGAGTGTGAGTTAAAAGGGAAAATCCACCCTAGAACACTTCCCACAGATAATTGGCCAAACATAGATGATGTGATGTCATGTCAAGATGTTTACAACGTTTGATAGCAGAGATTTTTTCAGCTATCTAAAACATCAACGGTAAATGACAGGTTTTGGTGTCAGTCTCTCAGAATCACCATTTTGCACTGACGTTCAGTAATCATACGGTCCATCATAGAAGAGGCAGAGAGACCAATTCCTCCACTGACAGTAGCTTCAATAGACCAGAATGCAATGCAGCCACAAGACATGTTGTGTTTTGAGTAAGGGGCGTGACCACGATTATAGAAACATATAACACACAGCTGAATGATCACACTTTCAAGATATTCATATGCCCATACGCCCACATTTGATTGAAAGCAACAACTTCACAACCCTTCTCTGGGGGTTGTTGAAAGGCAATTCTGGGAAATGTAGGAAATCAACTGCAGTAGAAGTAGGTGAGGCAGGTTGAGGGAAAGTGGGTACAACACAAAGGCAAATGACATCACTTCATCACAAAATAACTGCTGGAACGAACTGAGCATCACAGATTGATGGGATCTAACAGTGAAAGAGGATCAAGGGGGGATTTTTCCTTTAATGAAAAGACCGCCATATGGCAAGTGCACACTTTTACATACCAGGACATACATAAAAGGAGAAGCCATCTGAAGAGCAGAGAAATGAGAGAAACAGTGAGAGGGAGAGCAGAGAGACAGAGGGAGTGAAGGGGGGAAGAATGGGGGGGGGGGGGGTTGGGGGGGCAGTCACCTAAAAAGTGAAATTGCAGGCTGCTGTAAATAGCACAACAAACAGGGAAGTTATGAAGTCATTGTGCGTCATCGCTGAACTATATTCCTCCACAATAACACCAAGTTCAAAACAGAGAAGCGATACACCACACACAATAAATGACCCAATTAGACGCCAGTGGGTTTTCCGTTCGGGGGACTAATTATGTGTGTCATAACGAGGAACGAGACTTTGTTGTGCATCGGTGTAATGACTTCCTGCAAAACCTGGATTCTGATTGACTGCAGCGTCTGTGTTGATTACATTGGATTGAGTCTAATTAGGCATCAAACTGACATATTTAACCTTTAAATTATGGAGCTTTTCAATACTACTGGCAACAAGGGATGTAGTGGAGGGTAAACCGATAAACTCACTTCACCCACTGTTTCAGCCTGACATAAATCTTGATTCATGATGTAAATTCATCGTTCATCATAGTCACTAGTATCAAACTGATATAAGTTATGTGAGGATAGGGTCTTTTAAGGGAAAAAGGCATAAACAAAAGCTGATTGGTAGATGTTTATCACCCACTGGAGGTGATAGTTTACCTTTTTATTTACCACTGCATCACTGCTGCCAACAGTGAATGAGAGTGAAAAACTAGTCTGTTAATTTAGATCTGACGGTGTTCAAGACTGAGTCCATTATGCCGCCTGTCCATTTAACAGACAAAACCAACCTAGGTGCACTTGCTTTACACATTCACAGTGATCTAATTAGCTTGGAGCTGAGCCAGTGATAGACACAAGTCCAACTCCTCAGCAACCAAAACTGACCTTCAAAATCATTGATTTCTAATTTTCGGATGATCAATTTGGAGAGTTTTCCAAGAAGGGAGCGATAGCATTAACCTTGGCTGTGAGCTTCTTTCAAAGACACAGGATTACTGTCTCATCAGGGTGGAAGGGAGAGGAATATAGAAGAGGGAACTATAAGTCAGTGTGCATGCAAAATCAACGACAAACAGTGAGACAATGATTTCACTGATGTGGATTTTTGAAAGCAGATCGCGGATATTTTTTGCTGATATTCAAAATCTTTAAATATGACCGTTTTCAATGGAAGAAAAATCCCCAAAAAGACAAGGATTCAGTGTTTTCCCCAACATTTTATTCCTGAGAGGATGATAATAGTACTACTATAATAATAAATATGCATGCATAGCTAGAATCTAATCAAAATTCAGGTTAAGGCCTTTCTATAGACAACCAGTGTAGCATTGAAACTTATTTATTTAAACTAGTTGAAATCCCAAATAGGAAACTCAAACTCATTTCTCAACCTCGAGTCTTCTGAGATATCTGATGTCATGTTAACATGGCAGCATACACTGTAAACTCTACCCAGCATTACTTTTAACATGTTCATGATCCTCAAAATACACTTCATCATTCAATTTTCAGCATTTCATGACCTTAAATCCATCAAAACATCTGTGTGGTAAACAGTTAAACATATTTGAAATGTGAAGTTGCACTTACAACATGCTGCGCTAACTAGCTAGCTAATGTTGCCAAATGCTCTTCCAACTGCGAATTTCTGACTTCCAGCTTTGAATGGAAAGCAGCATAATGTATCAGTCTAACTGTTAACATAACTCAAAATGTGTTATGTAAACGGAGTTAAAAAAATCCCTTTTCTCTTTCCCTTAAAGTCTAGTCTTGCATTCCTCGCCTTTAATGCATTTAAAGTCTTTATTCTTTTACTCCTCAGTCATTAGCAGTTTGTAGCCTTGACAGTCGACAAGTGCTAATTACATTGCTATATTTACTGAAGAGCTTTTCATTGTCTCGCCCTCGCCGTCTTTCTCTCTCTCTCTCTCCAGACCCAAAGGCACCATTAAACCCTATCATTTATTCCCACTTCTCTTAGCAGCTCGATCGATGAAACAGCCCTGTTTCGTCTCCCGGCCCCCAGCCTGTAAGGCTCTCAGACAGACAGCGGTGTCTAGAGGCAGCGCTAAAGTGTATGATACAGTGCGAGTCTCGGTCGCACTGCCGCCATGCTTCTCCCGGGAACTCCATGGGAAACAAGCGTTCACATGGACAGGGATTACACTCGGCCTGTCATTGATTGTTGCTCCCGCTGTCCTTGTTTATCTCTGGGAGCATTACAGGGATAAGAGGAACTGAAACCAGCAGAGAGAAAGGCAGCTGGGTACTTTTAGAGGTCAAATCCAGCCTGAAGCTCCAAACACATGCTGTGTATGTTGCACATATCGCGAACACCTAATCCTTGGTTCATCAAAATGAGCAACTCTTTAAGATGTGTTAAGTAATCTATGACCTGTATCGGCCTCTATCGGCAACCAGCAGGAACTGCATCAACATTGATAGAACTGATCTCCTCCTACACAAGTCTCTGCCACAGTCTTGTCTTTAAATTCCAATGGGTGAGGAGTTTTGGTTCCAAAACAGTAACCCCTCGCAGATATATTATGGTCATTTTGTGCGACGAGGCTGTAAAAATCATCCTTATTGCCGCTTTAAGAGGAAAGAGAAAATATAGGAGTCCTTCAGGTACGCCAAACAACCACAGGTGTTCTTGGAGGCCTGGAATTGTACTGGAAATAAAGAAAGGAAGTATCACCACAGACACCCAGAGGAAGGCATAGGCATAGATGTTTTAATGTCTTAGCACCCTCCAGTTCAAGGACTTTTAACGCTCAAACCTGCATGGGTGCCTGGATTTTTAAGCCATGAGAACACATTTGTGGTGATAATTTTTCTTGTCTCTTCTCTTCTTTTCTTTCATGAACAAGTCTTACCTAAAGCTGGCAATGTGCAAACCAAGACTCTGTTGACAACATAATCTAAATGCAAAACCTGGGTTAGGGTTAGCTAACTGTTAGCAGTCTCCAAATAGTCAGTGGGTCAGCTTGGTTTGGTCTCCAGATGGTATTCTCTGGTTTCCAGTTTTGTTCACCTTGAACAAATTTAACTTGGTCCCTCCAGGAGCGTAGAAATAGTACCTGTGAATTCTTTTACAGGGTGGATTTCCCTGTAGGTCAGTGGGCCTGCAGGACACAGGGTATGTTCTAGCGATAGGACCGCTTGACCCTCGCTAAATATAAAGCTCCAAACCCAAACCCAGTGCACATGCCTAAAGGCAAGGATTTCAGCATCTAGAGGAAGGGTGCACATGGTGCTGGTGCAACCTTCCAACTCCCGGCTTGCCTTTGTACTGTGCCTACATCGTGTGGGTGATGAATGGGTGTCACAAAGGACAGAGCAGTGGAAAATACCTGGAAGAAATAGGTCCAGCAACTGTCTCCTAAACAGCAGTGAGCGAGGATCCGTCCAGAGAAAGCTGGACTCACCAACATTAGATATTTTCCTCTCTTGTCCCTTTGGTTTCCTTTGGTATAAAGCATCACAGGCTGGCTGGGTTGGTAAACTTGAGCTGCTGTGTGCAGTTTATTGATGTCACATTACAGGATTTCTGGGTATTGAAGTCCTCAAAATTCAAACAGTTACCTCTCGCTGCCATTTGGGGCCGTCAACATGTGAAATTGCCAAGTGCAGCTCTAAGGCTTGAATACAAATGTGGACAAATTAAGGACGTTAATCCTCCCTAAACTACACCATTTCACCTGTCACCAACAAGATTATGGCAGGAAGGGAAATAAGGAGGCTATAATAAAGGAACAGTGTTGCAGAGCAGTGGAAAATACAGTTCTTTCCAGCTGTTTCATTTTTGCTGTATACTCTTTAGCAGATTATTTTGGTCCTTCTCTCTTTTCTGTCCCTCTCTCTCTCTCTCTCTCTCTCTCTCTCTCTCTCTCTCTCTCTCTCTCTCTCACTTTCTGTCTTTGTCAATTTTAAAGTCTCTCTTTGAAATGTGAGAATCAGTTAAAATATCAATATGCTGTTGCTTGGAATCCCATCTATGAAGAATGCCTCTCCCGCACTGTACTCACCAAGGCCATTAGAGAGCAGAGGAGAAAAACAAAATCAATCTCGCCGTTGCAGAACCAGTTTCTTGCGGTTATCAATGGACTCTTGCAGTATCTGCTTTCATCACAGCCGAGCTCCGAAGATATTTTCCTCCACTCTCCATCTAAAGAATAAAATGGCTGATTGGCTTGGATATGGGCTAGCTTAGCCCAAATTGACTATATGCAGATGAGAAGCCCTTGATATAGAAGTAAGGTTTGAAAAGAAACGTATAATTAGCAATTCTGTATTCACATAGTCTCCTCTAGACTCAAAAAGCACTCACATCTAAATCATCTAAATACAATCTTGCATAAACTGAGCATCTTTACCCCCCAAACTGTGCCTCCTTTAACTCGTTGACGCTCTTTGTTCCCTCAGACCCAGGAGTCCCTAAACCCCAACAACCTGGAGTACTGGATGGAGGACATCTACACGCCGGGCTACGATTCGCTGCTCAAGAGGAAAGAGGCGGAGTTCCGCAGGGCAAAAGTGTGTAAGATCGGCGCGCTGATCGCTGCCGCCACCTGCACTGTGATCCTGGTTATCGTGGTTCCCATTTGCACCATGAAAACATGAACGTGCACTAGGATGGAGTGATAACGAAATCTCACTGCTTTCCTGTCTAACGCTGGACTGGACAGGTGGGCAGCAGTTACCGTAGCTCCAGTTTGTGGCCTGTAGGGTGGAGGATTACCGACAGTTTGAAAGTGTTGGGGACTTGAATGTGTCAATTGTTTCTTTCAGGCAGTCTCTTCTCCTCTGGTGGTTTTTGTTGGCTATATTCATGATTAGGACAGCTATTGTACAATAGAAATGGATTCAGCAAGTGCATAATATATATCTATTGATTTAACAGTTGTAGTCTATTGTATTGTTCTAAACTGTGCTGGGAAGTTCAGAGTTCACTGACTTGATTTTCTGTCTTAATCAACTGCGGCAGATGATCAGTAAAGGAAATTGGTCAACAACTGGATTTGTTTTTGTAGCCAGTGTATGATATTTTTATTTTTTAGTATGATTACTGTATAATGTATTTTGATGAAAGTTATTTTTGATGAATTATCTGGTTGAATGTGATCTTTATCAATAACAGCAAGCGTTTTAAGTAATGGGATTTGTGCAACACATTTTTCTAAATAGAAATATATTGAAGTACTTTAGTTGAAATAGAGGTATACCAGTACATAGATTGCAAAAACAGTATGACTACACAGCCAACCTGAATGTAACATTAGCCTACTCTCTAGGAAAGGAAAACAATTATTATTACTTGAGAATTGACTTGAATGTTGCTGCCCTCTCCTTCTCCTGAAGTATAACCAGCCAACAGTACATACCTGCTGCTTTTCCTGAAATAGGGGATTTGTTCTTTGCTTTGCGAGAGTGTTTGATCGGTAAATACTTGAAATTTTGCCGCATTGTAGACTACCGAGGCTCACCTGGGAGTCTTGTATGGACTCAGCAGTATTGATTGGATCGGCTTCCCAGGCTAACGCAAACTAAACAGAGAGAAATCCCTCCTCTCCAATCAGCTTCACCCATCCAGTCACTGCTGCAGTCTCCTTAAAGGCCTTAGAAACACAGAATGCAAACGTACCTACAGCCCAGCAGCCCTTAGTTTAGTCTTTATCTCCCTTTCTCCCATGATATCAGTCTTGCTGCTGATGAAATGGTATAGTTTAGGGAAGATTAACTTCCTTAATTTGTCCAGATTTGTATTCGTTCCTCGGTTTGTCCAGATTTATTTCCTGGGCCAATCTCTTCCAAGAATGCTTGCCAAGAGGCTGTTTATAAAATCAGGCAGTTTAGAAAACAGCAGCTCCTGTGGCGATAGAAGGAAGGAGCCGTCATGAGGAGGCCATGCCAATGACACAGCACTTTGGTTCCCTAGCCTCCTCTCCTGATTCCTATAGCTTATCCCCATCAGTTCATTACAGTTTCTATAGGGAGGATGACATATACTGAGGAAAAGGCTGTGGATAGAAATGGAGGATGATGGGAAAAGGCTGTGGAATGAAATGGATACGGCCCAAGCAGATCCTCCTGACCGCCTGACCCCTCTTATGTTGGTTTACCATTCAGTCAATACCTGGAACCAGTTTACACACCTCTTCCAAATCAGTCTCTACTAAATAAATAGTTACAGTTTAGACTGTAAATCCAAACTATACCCATCTCCTGTCTTTAATGAGGAGAGTCTCTGAACCCTGTGGTACCCAGTGAGACATCGTTAGCGTCGAAGGTCACGGTGTCTCTTAACTTTGAACCGTCCAGTCCGGTGGATTTGCCTTCAGCACAGGAACTGTGAGCCGCAGCACACTGTAGTAGTCTGTAAATAGTTTCAGGTTCAAGGCACATTGTGTGAGCAGGTGTTAACTGGAATATTACTATAATAAAAGCTTATTGTTCTGACTGTTATTGGGTCTGAGTCACTGTGTGTTTCTTACATTGCCACTTTGTGTTACTGTGGCTCGGCTGAACTGGGACGCCTGGGAGAATTTCATCATTGTCAGAAGGCATTTTTACCTTAGATATTTCATACCGGTAACACTTTAGATTAGGGAACACATATTAACTATTAATACATTCCTTATTAACATGCATATTAGTAGTGTATTGAATCATTATTAGCCATTACAAACCACTTATTAACACTTTATTCTGCACTATTCTACAAGTATACCCCATAAACTATGATTTTTCCCTCAATAGCCTCCTAATTAGTGCTTATAGCAATCAGTAAGGAAGTTGTTGCACATGAATTGGGCTCTTAGTATGCTTTGCTCAGTATGGGGCTTATAAGGTGCTATTATCACATATTATTGAGGGAAATTATTAAGCTATTGAGGGAAAACTATTAACTATAGTTAATAGTTAATCTGTGTTCCCTAATCTAAAGTGTTACCCATACCAAATGCGTTTTTCGTTACCTTTGGATAACTTCTGGTCAATGGAAGCACTAAATTGAAATATGAAATCATCTGGTTTGTGAGGTTGATTGTCATCACATTTATGTTTTAAACTCTAAATAGGCTGAATATTAGGTTAAATTCATCGCTTTTTGGGCCAGACATGTCCAGTTTCGGTCATCTGAATATACTTGGTGACAGCTGCTGAATGCTCCTGGTAGCCTAAATACTGGCAAGTTAAAGTGGGACACAGACACAACACAGAGTAAATACTGAGGAGAACTGGATGTGGGATCTGTAATGGATATGTATAGCACTTTAAGTTCAAGTTTAACAAATGCTTCAACAATCAGACAAAAGCAACAATCATACTCTTCTTAATTAAAACAAGTAAAAACAAGAAAGCAGTACATGATAAAAGGATAAGAATAGAGTAACAACAATATAATAGTACAAGTAATAGAATTAAAGCTTGCAGCTATATTCATTATTATTATTACTAATATATAGTAGCTACATATATAGTGATCAGTAAACGATGGTCACAGTCTGAGAAGCAGCTGAAGGACTTCACATAAAACCAAGCCAATAGAAATAAGTAGTGAATTAAAAGATGATACTGAAATCACCTTACAGGAGCGCGAGCCAGGTTCGTTGCTAAGGAGTATGAAACCAAACTATATTGAGTCATAGATTGCCTATCAGTTATGCATTTCAATTTGACTGACAGAACTGCTCACCTGCCAAAAAGAAACCATCAGAAAACCACATCACATCAGAAAACCACATCAGAAATTGTGTTTTCAGCTCTTTGCAGTTTTGTTATTTCACTGTTTCTCTGACAGCCCATTCTGCTTTTTTTCCCCCACTGTCAACCCCAAGGAGCTACAAACCCAATCAGTGTGGCTTTTTGATGCCGTGGCTACGAGCAGCAGGGGAGGCCAGACACGACCGGCCCTGCAATCTGCTGAAAAAAGTTACACTCCTAAGACCTAAACGCAATTACAGCAAGCTGGGTGGGAAAGAGAGGGCAAACCGCACCTCCGTCGCCGCATTAGCTGGAGGCGACCAGTCTAGACACTTCCGAGACATTTCAGAAACCTTTAGAGGAAGTACAAACTGGAATGACAATTAGCCCGGCCTGCAACACTGACGAGATCCCCGGAAAATAATTCACCTGCAACGCTTTGGTGCAAGAAACCAGCGTTGTATGATAGATGTCTCTTGTGTTTCCATCGTCCATTAAACTTGTTGATGACATGCTAATTTGTCTAACGATTAACTCCATTAATCAGGCTGGTAGTTGTCAATGTTTTGGCAGTACATGGATGTCTAAATAGACCGGATCATTGCCGTCAGTGTGGAGTCCATGTGTCGTTGCTGCACAGAGCGATTTTATTTTGAAAAGCATCTGCAGATTCATCAGTATGCAGAAATATAGCTTTGGCATATTTTCACTATGTGCACAAATGTAAAGAAAAGCTGAGCTGAGACAAACTGCAGTACAGCCACAAACTAAGGAAAGACATAGTAGTATAGAGTATATTAAAATGATCTGTTTTTTGGAGTATGTTTGCCACTTTGAAAAATGTATGGCCTTTTTTTAATTGAACATCACAGCCTACGTGGATTGCCATTCATTTTGATTTTTATGTGAGTCATTACACCAGAGAGCAGTCAATATCAGCTTCATTTCTCATTACTTCAGTGCACTGTATGAAGATGAATGTGCATGTCAGTCATTGAATTGAATCTCAGGAAGCCATCGGACGCAAACACAATGCCAACAAAACACCAACACAGTGCCAACTCCACTGCTTCAGCAAAGGCAGCCTTCCCTCCATGGCTGATGTGCTGTATGCTCTTCAGCCCACTGACTGTAGAAAACTACCATTTTGGTCTCTGTCTGGGTGGACAGAAGGTAATTTACAGTAAAAATATGTTGCATTTAAACAACAGGCCTTGTTCCATCAGTCAGCAGCCTCTCTCAGCCAAAACAATCCACCTGAGACAGGACCGCTAACCTTGACTGCTGCTCACTTACTGAACAAGGGCAGAAACTCAAAATGCCTCCCTGCCCCACTGTGTGTCTGTGTGGGTGTGTGTGTGGGTGTCTGTGTGTCGATGTGTGTGCGTTTGTGTGCCTTGACTGCTGCTCACTTACCGAACAAAGGCAGAAAATCAAAATCCCCTTCCTTCTCACTGTGTATGTGTGTGAATGTGTCTGTGTATGTCTGTGTATGTGTGTGGGAATGTGTCTGTGTATGTGTGTGTGTGCAGGCAAAAGTACATCTTGTTATAAATAACAAATACTCTTTTAACAAATTTATTAAAATAAATAATGGCAGGAAAATATGTATTAAATTAATACATGTGGGGTTTATTTGACTTTTATCAAAACACTGGAAATTTTGGAGCAGTGAATTTAAACATTCATGAACCAAGAAGTCTCTAACCAGTGTTTCAAGCCCAGTTGAGAACTTGATGGACAAAAGAAAGGAACGAAACTACAATGTTATTCAAACTGTCAAGTGTCTTATTTCACAGTCATGTGTCTCTGCTTAGTTGGGAAATGCTGTTTAACCTATTTTTTTTGGGTTAAGACCTAAACAGCTGAATGATATAAGGCTAATGGATGTAGAGTAGATGGTATCCCTGTATGAGCCCTTGAAGTCTGGCTGGTATCATTCCACTGATCTAATCAGAGGCCTTATGATCTGATCATACGCTTGTTTTTGGTCACTGCATACTTTCAGCAGCCTGCTATTAAAGGAATTCACTGAGTTTTCAGGTGGATTGCCCGGTTGGCCAAAAGTGATGAGAACATAGACATCAAAATCATCCATGTGTCCCTGGTAGATTGCTGGCTCCGGTGCTCAATGCAACACTATGTTGAGTGATGGACAGCTAGAATTATCTCAGAAGGGAGAAAATAAGACCTTACAGCCGCTCTATATGGCCAAGTCTGGCAGTCGTGAGTGTATTTTACAAAAGTAAAATTTACACAAAATATGACACTGTGCAGGGGATAAATACATGGTTGTTCACCTGGCTACATCAGCTATATTGAGTTAGTGATCTACTGGGGACACCAACAGGACAATTGACCAAAAACATGGTGTATTCCTTTAAAGCCTGAAATTATTCAAGTAACTCTGCAGGGGTAAGAATGATATTTTTAGTCATCAAAAATGTTTGCATTTGCAAGGAAGTGTTTAACTAGAGGCATCTTACAAATTATGTGGTATATTTTTTGACACATGCAAATGACAAATGAATCACAAATGAAAAACAAAAGAAATTTGATGCCCATATGTGTGTGCGTTTGTGTGTGTGTGCTGTCTCCATAAGGCTGAAATCATTTCCAGGCCTCTCGTTCCTTATCTAGAGTCCTCACTGCATTAAAACGCCAGCCGTGACAATGCAGCAGAATAGACTTTCCGACGTGGTAAACTTATAAGCGATGTGCCGCTCGGTAAAAATATTCAGATGCCAAATTGAATATACTTCTGCTGAATCATCCCTGGTCCTGCCTCATGCATCAAATTAATATTTAGACAAGTATTAGTTTGTCTGCTGCGGCGGTGTGACCTTTCGTGCGCCATAAACCAATTGGTAGACTGTGAAGGCGACACAATGGTTTAACTAACCAAGGAATACGTGTGTGGGCGAGCGTGGGTGCATGCTGTTTCTGTGTATTAAACAACAGTTAAATCAGTAAAGGACTTGAGCCGGGAGGGGGGGGGCGTCTCCTTGCTGTCGGGACATTTGAAACCAAGCCCAGCTCCCATCATCTTGACGCCCGCGTAGCTGCCAAACACACTCAGACACCCAGGCAGATTTATTCTGCCCGACGTGTTAAACAACCTGTTATTCCTTTGTCTTTGTCAGGGATTTTCTGACTGGAGGCTCCAGATTAGGGTTGGACCGATATAGATTTTGAAGGCCAATACTATTAGCAATATTTTGAATATTGAAGCTGCCAATAGATAATATTTTGAGCTGATATGACCATTCTCATATAAAAAAATAGTATTCAGTATTTCCCCCACAGTTCTTTTCTTGTCAGGGTGGAAAAGCCTCTGAAACAGCATTTAGACCATCATGGGACACTACAACTCTCCACTGAAAGCCAGACTGATGAAATTCTTGTGTTAGCAGCTCCTTAAGGCGGGGTGAGGCAGGTTATTGCACATTTTATAGCTGTTAAGTTAAAAAAAAAAAAAGGAGGAACCTCCATTATATCAGAGATGGACAACATTGACTGGCTGATATCCCATTTGTAATAAAAGGCCAATATTGGTAGGCTGATATACTGGTGTAACCCTGCTCCATATTGCACATAGCAGACTATAAATCTATGGGAAACATACTGTACACACACATACACACACACACACACACACACACACACACACACACACACACACACACACAGCTGCTCAGACAGTTTGTTAAACGAGGAAAGATGGACTTCTGTCATGCATGGAGGTCAGGCTTCTCACTGACTCATGTAAATGGTTGTAAAAGTGATTGCTTTCGATTTAAAATTGTCAATATTGTCTATGTTGTTCCCATATGTTATGTTAGCGGTGGAGGCAGGTGATATTGCAGATGAAATATTGAGATTGTAATGGAAAATTAACACGAGAGACGGCAAAAATCAAACATATGTATCTGCAACAGCGTGTTACCCTCATGATCTCTACCACATAGCTTGACTGTTAATGAGTGCGTCTGCTGTTCAGGCCAGCGATCTAATTGGATCTCCGGCCCAGCTCCAAACCAATGATGGCAGGCAAAATACAGAGAGCCACTTCCCTGTTATTATGTTGCCAACCTTCAACTCCTTCGCTTAATGAGAAATTCAAGCCCCTCGTTTATGATCAGCTAATCACATAATGGACTAATGTGGAATAATGTAATTCCCTGCGCGGAGCATCGCATCTACGAGGCTCACGCTCTCAAAAAGTTTGTTTCAAAATGTAGGAAAGTGACTTCTCCCTCTTATTCGAACCCTCCAGTAAAGCCCTGGAAATCAGAAATGACTCACAGCATACAGCGGAGTCGGTGTCACAAAAATGAACCGGAGCCCTGCATTATAAGAGGGATATAAAAATAGAAAAATCCTCAACAGCAGAGCAGATTATTCTCTCCCTTCTCCTCCCGTTTAAGAGTTTTTGTACTCGGTGTCAAGTCTTCACATCATAAGGATTTAGCCTCTCTCCCTCTCTCTATCTCTTTCTCTCTCTCACCTTCAATTTACCTCCACCCTCCATCCCCCAGGCCTCACTGCATGGCAGGCTTTCGTTTTTTTTCCCCTGCGTATCTGCATATGAGATGAATATCAGAGCTCCGCTATTCGTGGCTTTCACTCTCGGCTCACAGGGCAAAGTGCGGCGCATAACCTCCGATTTTAGTTTTGCGGTGACAGGAGAGCGAGTTTTTGGAGGAGGAGACGAGACTTAAGAGGAAGATATCTGGAAGGCAGAGGCTAAATAAATCAAAGCTTTTCTGATTTCATATGTTATTAACGTCGGCAGCCGTTTTCCTTACTCTGTAGCCCCTGTGACGGATATTCACTCCTCAGGTTTCTGCTTAACAGTCAATATGATAATAGGGTTACACTGATATATGGGGCTGATATTGGCCTTTTTGTTAAAAATCAGATATCAGCCAGTCAGTGTCGTCCACCTCACTGATACGATGGGGGTTTTATCAGATGTCTGACCAGAGAAATCATTCCAGTGTGGTGTGGGATGATTTCACTCAACAGTCTGTAAAACCTGACATGAAACCGGCTTCACTCTAGCTGCCTTAAAGGAATAGTTCACCCCAAATTGAAAATTCAGTCATTAACTATTCTGTTTTGGAAGCGGTGCACGCCAGAACAGCAGCAAGCACAGTCTTCAGGCTTTAGGGGGAAGGCGTGCACAAAACCGGAGATATTTTATATTTTCGCCTTGTTTTGGAGCTGTAAAAAGATAGATGGTCCTTTTAACTTTAATAGTGTGGAAGAAGGCTGAGATGGAACTTCAGGGCTAAACTCGCTGTGTGTTTGATGGTCCTACAAACGTCAATGGAGTTTCAGTTGGCATGGTGGCGAGGAAATGATGGCAATTTTCATTTTTGGAGTGAACTATTCCTTTAAGGAGCTGCTAGCCCACTTTAAAAACCCATATCAGTCAAATCTACAGAACAAATCAGCTTATTTCCCTCTGATACTCATTTCCAAAGCATTCAGGACGTCCACTTTCTTTCCTAAGTGTGCAGTCAAGTGGAAGAGATGTCGTCAGGTAGGAAAGTAGAGATCCTATATCTAAGCTCCTTTTGTATGACGCTGTTCGTCAATGAACTTGCAAATTGCTCTGATCTTAAAACACAAAGCGCTCTCTCACTCCCTTTACAGCTTCAAGAGCGGCAGTCTGTAAAACCTACAATGCAATGAAAGTTTATTTTCTGAAATTCATTCTTCAGTGAGGTATCCCAGAACCCTGCCAAAAAGAGATGTGGGTCACCCTGTGTTAAGGAACTGCTCCCTCAAAGAATCTCATCTATATGGGTTTCAGAGTTTTAGTGTCCCATGATGGTCTAAATGTTGTTTCAGAGGCTTTTCCAGCCTGACAAGAGTACAATTCTGGGGGAAAAACTGAATTCTTGTACATGTTTTGGATGATTTTGGCATGAAAACGGTTAAATTTAAAGATATTAGGAAGGCATCAGCCTTCAAAAACTCATATCGGTAAACTTATACCATAGATCATAATATAAGCCCCTGCTGTACCTGTACATGCGGTACTGTAAGCCCCTGCTGTACATCTTCATTCACTGTGTTGTTCCATATTCTCTGCATGGTTACATACAGTCGGTCACCATGAGTCATAGAAAACATAATTTCATCACACAGTCAATTATACGCGTGTGTGACTCTGGTCTGTTAAGAGGCCAGGAAACTGTACTGGACTGGTTATTCATCAGTAAAGACATCATAGCAACGCCTGGGCAATATGCATTTCTTCTTTACATAGCCAGTGCGTATTAAATGGGCTGCAGAAAGAACACATTAGAACAGCTAATGGAAAGAAATAAAACATACTGTACATGCAAAAAAGAATAACCCTAAGCCTAACTCTACCATAAAAACACAATCACAATGGTAATATAGATAATACAATACAGACTGGACTGGTACAGTACATTGCATCGAACACTCATAAAACAATGTACACACACACATACACACACACACACACAGGCAGGAGATACAGCAGAGTTGATAGGCAAGGTTGAAGGCAATAAAACCCTGTGTGCTCAGGGCGGTTTTATTGCTTTTATCATGTGACTGTGGCCAGAGCAGCAGCCTGCAGCCCACCACTTTACACCATGCCTGGACCTTATGAGAGCAGCTTTGCCTCCACCGACAGTCAACAGCATCTGATACTGACACGAGGAATGCAAAACAGCTAACATACACATAAGCATAATTAGAACTAGAACAATTAGATAGAACAGTCAAAACTAGAAAGGAGCCGATATTGGCCTTTTATTAAAAATCAGATCTGGTCCAGTCAGTCACTAGTTGTCTATGGGAAAACCTTAATGTGAACTGATTCTAATGAGGTATTTTGATTGGATTCCACAAAAGTATGCATGAATATGTTCATTATTATTATCATTATTATTATCATTATTATTATTATTATTATTAGTAGTAGTAGTAGTAGTTATAGTAATATTTTCTTGGTTTTCAATGGAGAGTTTTAGTGTCCCATGATGGTAAATGCTGTTTCAGTAGCTTTTCCCCCCTGGCAAGAATAAAATAAGCATAGAACAGACGAGGAGGAGATGTAAATAAATTGCTATTGCAACAAGAAATGTACTGGATCTACAAATTGGACACCATGTCTCCTAAGGGAATGAATGAAGAATTCTCAATCAAACATTTCCTGTAATTCCTGAAATAAAAGTTATGTAGGGTATTTTATACCTTTCTATGCATTATATTTATGGTACAGATTTAGGGATTGATGTGAATATTGTCAATATTTTTGCATATAATTGTGTATGAACATGCATTCGGTAACCCAATATTCCTTATCTACTGACAATGACCCATTTCATTCAAACCTATCATGTGTTGCCCCTCCCCATGACCTTCTCTGCTTACTCTATACATATGGGTGTGGCTGGAAACATTAATAAACGGTGTGTTGGAGCATTTCAGCGCGCGTGCTCTACGTTGTTTTCAAGCCAAGCAGCATATCAAGTCATATGAGTATTCTTTGACGCTGCACTTGGAGTGAGAGTGGAGGAGCAGACTGCTGCTGTTGGCCCCTCACAGCCAGCTGCCTTTCTCTGCTGCTGCTGCTTCCTTTCTGGCAACGTCAGCTCTACTTTTTCAAGCCTGTCCTCTTTCAATGATCTGCCTTCAAATATTTCTGTGAACTGACTAAGCTTTCAGCAGAGAACCGGGAAGTGAATTCATCCAGCTTTCTGTGGTGCAGCACCTCTGTCTCATGGAGCCCAGCAGTGGCTGTATTCTGTGATAACACAGTATTAACCTGTCCTCGCGACACGGTGTTGTGTGTGTAAAAATGTATCAACCCTTTGTTGACCTCCAGTCTGCTTGTTGACGATGATGGTAGAGCCCATTAGCTCTCAAAAGGTCAGTTGTTTTCTACTAATAATACCACCTTGTTTCACAGAGCTGTCATTAGGTAATGCCTTGATAACAGCAAATATATCCATTACACTTTATCAAAAGCCTCATTCAACTAAATGTATGTGTTTCAACAAAATATCTGTCCAATTAAACTAAATAAATCAATGCAATTAAGTAAATGAGACTAATTATGGCAAGTGAGTGAAATCAGTTTTATAACTTGCTGAAGGAGCTTTAAAAATGTGTACATTTTAATTTGTGGGCATGTGTTAATTTGTTCACTCTAATTATGAAATTGGGCGCACAAAATAATGAAAATGAGGAAAGGAATTAACGGAACGAGAGAACAATATGTATCAGGTGCACTCGAATGAATCAAAACAAGAGCGCGCAATACCATCTTCTTCCCAATACAGTTGTTGCCTCAAATTAAATATGTTACTCTCCTGCGGCTGCTATCAGGGTTCGTACTTTCCTACAGGGGATCCTCTGAACACATCATTTGACATGGTGTTGGTCTGTAACACAGAAACTTGAATGGCCAGAACGGTCTTTCCCATTCAAATCAATGTTCCTGGTGGTCAACGTAGTTGGAGTGGTGGCCATTTTTATGTGTATCTTTGGGCTAGCTTCCCTATAAACCGACTTACAGCAAGTCGCTGAGGCGAGAGGTTGAGTTAATCTGTTTCTGCTGATGTCCGTTAGCTGTTTGAAGTTAGTGAATGCTAACTTTTCTTCTCCACTAAAGGTAGGCTAAACTATGTTAGTTTATAGCATTTAAGGGGCTATATCAAGTTAAAGGTACCTGTTTGATGATGCTTACCAGCTAGGCTTGCTAACATGCTAATGTTGACTAGAAGAGCTAGCGAGAGAAGCACAATCTTTGATAAAGCTACATTAACCTTGTTGCAAACAGCAGCTTTCAGTTGAGTTTTGACAGTTTGCTAACAGACTCATCTGTACAGTTCAGGTGTGACCGGCCTTAATGACTTACGTTATCACCATAGCAACTGGCCCTTAAAATTCCATAGTTGCCATTTTATAGATAAGAATGGCGATGACGGAGCAAAAAGGCACACACCTGCAAAGTGCGGTACGAGTGCGAAGCCCTATTCAATTTCTATGAGCAAAACAGTAAATCGACATTTTCTGTGGTTGTTTTTTCTGTGTTCTAATCATTTATGTGAAATGTATGTTACCTTTTCACGGTTGTCAAACAACAGCATGATCATTAATGCTTTTTCTTGAAGTCTCAAAATGCTAACATGACACCTCTCTTGAACGGAGGTTTGCACTGAAATTTGCTAGCTTGTTAGCATTTAGTGATTTACAGAAAATAAACATTTTAATGACAATGTAGGTCTTTGATAACCGTGAAAAGGTAACAAGATTATATATATTATAGATTATTTACACTGTATACATTTCACATAAATTATCAGAACACAGAAAAATAGAGATAGAAAATAGCCCATAGAGATAGAGCGGGTCATAAAAAAATTAAAAAAAAGAGATAGAGCGGGTCATATCACTTGTACCGCACTTTGTGGGTGTGGCCCATTTGAGATGTCTCGCCATTCTTATCTATGCTGAACTAGCCAAATTACCATGACAAACAGTGGAAGGACCGTTCTATCCATTAAGGTTCTGTGGTCTGTACATTTGGTCTGACTTGGACACTGAGACTGGGAAAGGGGAAGCAGTGCACTGCTGAGAGACCTTACATCTTCACTTTATACCTCCTGCAGCACTGAGGAGGAAGCGGAGCCGCAGTGTGGCCCCAGAGAGCTGCTCCAGATGTACATTTTTAATTGAACCCAATAAAACCGACTGTGTAACATGTTGTCTTGGAGAGAGTTGTATGGAAACTCATGCATTTCCTTTTCTCCAGGCTAATCAATGATGCTCCAAATCTCCTTCAATTCTGAAAGAAAATGTCTCAGCTGTAGCGCTATGAGGCGATTCGTCACTCCGGATCGCTCCATTGCTACATTACCACATACGATGCAGCCGCCTGCGTTTAATGTCTCAGCCCCTTTCTCCTTTATTCCCTCTTAATCTCCTCCCACCCTGTCTTGCCTGTAAAAGGTAACGTTCAATTTAAATGCAGCGTGCTGCGTTATGTCTCTGCACTGCTGGCGTTTCTATTCAGGTTCTCTCAAAGCTACAGCAGCCGGCGGATGATGGTGCTCCATCTTTATTCATGTTCCTCGCCGCCAATTTCACTCTCCTACTGCGCTGCCACCCGCCCTCCTCCATCCCCGTCTCCTCCTACAGCCTGTTATGTGTCTGAATCAAAAGGTCACAACCTTTCCAAATCATTAAGACCTCCTGTGGGCCTGTTTTTATGGCTCATCAGACTGCACAATATAGAGATCACTTTCCCTCTCACCGCACTTGATGGAATGGATACGTCTATCTGGCTGCTGGAGATTCTTTTGTAACCAAGTCCAATGGGTGACGTCAAAACAGATATGTGCGCGCCCTTGAGAGGCTATAATTCCTCGAAAGCATTTCCCTGTAGAGTAAATTATCAACGATCAATTAAGCATGTTGGTGATAAAACTGCCATTGTTGCTTGGTTAACCCTTTCAGGCTTCAGTGGAGTTCAGTAAATCATCATAAAACCCTCCCATACTGAACCAGCCTTCCCCTCCATCTGTCTATGTAATATAAAAGCATCATTTGCTGTAAAACCACCTTAGTCCAAGTCAATTTCAAGACCAAAGGGGGTCGAAACTCAGCTATGAAGTTATGAATCTGTAGGCCATAGAGTAAAATCCAATACCCACTTTGGATTACTAAAACGTTTATCTTCATACTTTGGATAATGTTAATGGCGTACGATTACTTCACATACTGTATGCTAGGGTGTTGATATGGGCACCAGACAGAGTTATCTACCAGAGACACAGAGATGATTTTGGTACCAATCCTCTGGTCAGCGGTGTAGTCCTTTAATATCATCAGACAATACAATACATACATATTTGTGGAAAAGTACGGAACAGAGGCAAAGACACAACACAGGAAAAAGTAGGACACATAAATGATCTTAATAAGACAATACACGGGCTATTTCGTATAGTGAGGTGTAAGTCAACTGCAATGGCAATCGTGATTTTGCTAAAAACACACTGATATACTGTATGTGCAATGTACAGACTGATCAGCTAAATAGTAGGGTGTGAAAGCTAATTTTCAAAATATGATTTGATTTGAAAATGGTTATGTTCTGCAGCATTATTTTTAGATATGATTACCAGTGTAAAGATGTGAGCAGGTGAATCAACGTATGTATGTGCATCCATTTTGCTTGATTTCTCAACATTTGGCTTGTCTCCACCACTGTGGTAAAAGGTCCAAAAAGTTTGGAAAATTCAACTTTTGTCACCAAGTGATGTAGGCAGTATGCATCACTTTTGTTTTCTGTTGAAAGCAATGAATATTTGGTTTGCTCTACCGCTTACCTCCCAGCCACAATGTCAACAACACAGCATAGCTATCACCGTTATTAGCATTCGTCCTCTTCCTCTCTCAGTCCCACTATACTGACAGGGTAATGTAAGGTAATCTGTAAATAAATTCCACAGCGGAGCCTCTCTCTTGGTGAGAGAGATGCATGGGCGATGCTGGATTCAGAATGAGGCGGAGCAGAGATGTTTGCTGTGTCCAATACATAATGAAATTGCTGTGTTTTATTCAGAGATGTGCTCCTGTCGCGGGTAGTCGTGAAATCTCTTTGATGCAGTGTATGAGGTTTGGACAAGGTAAAACATTGCTGGATATCAGACCTGCCAGGTTCATGTGGTTCTGCATACTGAGACGATATCACATCACTACCTGGTTTACTGTTGTTGGAAGTTGGTGTGAACATAAAAATTCATCATCCAAATCTCAAATTTTAAAGAGGTAGTCCTGAAGTTCCTTTTTTTGTTTCTTTTTTATTTTGTCTCCATCTTTGTTGCTCAGCGCTCATTGCTGTGATGTTTCTGCCCTGCACTTCCCAGAGATCACCTGTCAATCAAACAGTGTGGGCGGAGCTTGGATTTTCTGTTGATGCAGTTTGAGTTTCTGTAGGTGGCGCTCTGTTCTTTGTCTGTTCAGCCATGGTGGCTATCACTGCTCATGCTAACTACCCAGTTCTTCTTCTGTTTTTTCCAAACAAACTGGAAACATAAAACACATCACTTTTCCCAGGAAAGAGCTACCAGACGCCAATCTATGATAGAGAGTAGGAACTAAAAATATTGTAGATTATTAGATTATTACTTTAACCAGTGGAATTCAATCTGCTCCCATTTTCCTACATGTTCTAACTTTTATTCTGTACCAGTTAACTAATCCCAGTCATTAAATAGCTCTCACTGCTTCCAGAGTCTTCCTCCCACCAGGGACATGGATGCATCCTTATTAAATTATTCACAGCATTGGATATACAGCGTATGGCCAGTGGAGGTGTTTTTTTTTTTTTTTTTTTCCTACCATACCTCTCGTCCCATCGTGCATTGCTGTTGTTCACATTTCTTTTTTGTGTCGGACCTGAGTTAGCTGCTAATTGAAATAAATAGACCCAATTTAGCTCTGCTCTCCTACGCTGATCTATGGAGTTGGTAGCACATAAAGCAACTGAAGTGAAAGTGAAGGAGTGTGCGTGTGTGTGGGTGTGTGTGTGCACGCATACATGCAGGTGTACATTATGTGTGTGTGTGTGCTGGTGTGTGCTGGTGTGTGCGTGGGTGGAATAAATAAATGAATCGACAGGAGATTGGACAGTTGTTAGAGCCTAGATTGGAAATGGCTCCAGCATCATAAATCATACAGATGGTTCATTCTGGTGACTGGCATTAGCTGCCTTTGGACTCCCGTTGGCCCAAATCACCACACACTACATACACACTGAACCTCTGACCTTCGCAATTGTTACTCAAGCCCCCAGTCTCCTTCCAGCCTTCATTCACATTCTCTGTATTCACACTGATCCCTGCAGGAGCTGCTGCACTGTGGTATTTCTTAATCATCTGCCAAATTGAGGAGAAATAGAATACAGAAGCCCAGAGGAGCTGGATTAGGCCTGGAGTCAGGACTGGGGTCAGGTTAGCATGACCGGTAACTGTGTGGCTGTATGTGCACGTGCACAAACACGTGCACACACACCAATTAGGCAAACAATGAACACAGACAGGCCTGATTAAACATGGTGAAGCCTGGGAATGAATTGGACCATATGTAGAGCAAGTGAGATGTCTGCATGCAAAGGAAAAGTCCTATAGTTTTAGTTTAGGAGGTTTTGTCTCAGGTGTGTGATTTCAAAAATCATAGATAAAAAAGCATCCAACAAGAGGGAATCTTCGGTTGTCACTTTTGCACCTCATGTAAATAAATGTCAGTCCTTTTCCCATGAATTATCTGTGTGACTTGACTTGTTGGTGTCTTTTTTCAACCATATCTAGAAAGCACACATACACACACACAACCCTAACCTTACATATTATACACTTCATTGACTACATCCGTTCCCTAACCCCTACCCTAAACCTAATCCTAATTATAATCTTAATCCTAAACCCAAATCCTAACCCTAAACTACCCCCTTAAAGAAGTGAGGAACAGGAAAACGTCCTTATAGGATTGTCCTCATCTTTCTATCCTTGAGAGGACATTTGGCCCTCATGAGGATAAAAGTACAAGAACACACACACGCACACACTCTCCCAGAAACCACTGCATCCTGTGTCTGCCTGCCCACCTACCAGCTCCAGTAATTACGTCTAGCCTGAGCAAACTCTGAGGGAATCTTGGCCAGGAAAAGAAGAAGAAGCTGTTTGAATTTTCTATTTCAAGGTCAGCCAGAAACATCCAAGTGAAAATGACGAGGCCGGCTTGCAGAGAGAGATGCCGTGGAAGAAGGAGAGCAGACAAGCCTCTGAGTATTGGGGCCGACTCGTAATGAAACACTACGTGCCGCTGAGGCCCATTTCAGCTGGGAGCCAGCCAACCTTAGCGGTGTGTGTGCCGGAGGTAAGAGGTGTTAGTCTGCGGAGGACTTTCTGCATAACCGAGCGCGTTCTCGTTCGAGACGGATCTTGCGAAGACGCGGGGGTAACGGGCCGCGTGCGCTTTTCCGGTCTCAACCGCGGTGAGTGATGGCGATGTGACGGTCGAGGCCACCTAGACTCCCTCGTATCAGGCGCTTTATGGACCGCCACGTCCAGAAGAATGTCCTCAGCCATGCATGAAATGGAGATGCCACCGACAGCTGCTGACAAAAACAGAAGGAGACAAATGTTGTTGCTTTTTCATATTTTTCTGTCAGCAATAATGCTTTGTAGGGGAGAGAATTTGATTTTGGACAGCGCCGGGCTGAGGACAAATCACAGCGTTCGGCTGTGGACGAGCATGGCAAGCAGCGCCGGCCAGCTGGGTTCAGCATTGTGTCTCTGCCTTTGTAGGAGCGCACAGCAGCAATTTGCTACTTAGCAGGCAGTAGCCCTCCTTTTATTCTCTCCCACCACATCCGTCTATTGATTTAATACTCACTTGCTTTTGCTGACTTTTTGCTCTGTGGCGCTTTGGACATGTAAATGTCCTAGAATGCAAATTACGGAGTTTCGTGTCGATTCACAAGCTGTTAATGATACTGGTGGTTGGAAAGGGGCCCAGCAGGCATTTCATTAACGCGGACTTGTAGGACCCAAACCCAAACAAGCACAAAATGTTCACAGTGTGATATTACAGCACACAAACAAATCATATTAAAACAGCTTTGGAAACTGTTTTGAAAAGATATCAGAAAGACGTTTATGTCCTGATGTGCCAAAACAATGCAGGTAGCAGCTATGAGAGACAATAGACGTCTTCTTAACTTTGACTTTGGTGCTTTATTTACACAGGTTTTCAATGTTGGTGCAGGCCGTCGCATCAACATCAAAATGAACGTCCACATCAAAACATTGACCTTCCTCTCCTCCTATCTCGGGAATTATGCATTAAGAAGGAATGCAATTGCTCTTGGAGCAATTAGGGCTCATTAAATATTTATGGATGAGAAATGGTATTCCTGAATCTTTAAATCATTCAGCCCTGATTTCTATATGCCACCCGTTTCCTTGCTGATAGCCGACGAATAATGAGCCAAATTGAGTGACTCATGACTCTGGGAAGCAAATGAACGCTCATGTAGGTAGGATGATATTCATTCTTGAAGATAGCAAGAGAACATAATTTCATGGGGATGAAGTAGCACATCAAGCCTGGGGTAAGTAAGATCGGGACATAGTTAACCATGACTAAACATACCCCTCATTTAATTATTCAATAAGTCTCCTAACAGGATATTAGTAGAATACATTAGCATTAAATTGAGGCATGATTTCTTGGAGGCTTAGGTGGAGATGCCTTGCATTTAGGTAGACCTACCATGTAATTATGCACTTGGAGATTTATCCCCTCATGCTTCACGCAGGTGGTAAGACGGTTAAGTAACGCCTACAGTGTGTCTTCTTTATTGGACACATCACTTTTCTGGGTCTCAAACGTGGTGCTAATGTTCATTAAAATGGCATTCAATGACAAAACGCCTTGTGGCAAGAAATGACCATTCAAGAATGCTGATTTACACGGGTATAAATGATGAGATGACAAGATGAATTTAGATGATCTCCCTGGGGAAATTGGGTCGCTGCAGCGGCAAACAGGACACACCAAAGAAGAATATGAATAAGAGTATAGCAGAAATTAAACATAGCACAACACACAATTTGACACTACAATGTGTTAAGTAGAAATATATGAATGAATAGTAGGAAAATATTAACTACAGCTTTTCATCTATGCATTACAAGTTGTTTTTTTTTGTGTGAAACAATCAACAATGAGTCATTTAGTACAGGTCTTTTCGTTAGCAATCCAAAATAACCAGTGTGCTGGTATCGGCATTCCTGAGATACTGCCAGTCAAAGACAGTCAAAGAAACAACAGTTCAGTCATTGTTTTTGTTCAGACTCTTGAAGACCTAACATAACCATGTATCAGCTGAGAGTGTGTAAATGGAACACAAGACTGTAACCGACTTCTGTTGGTAGCTGAATTATCCAGCTTTTGTTGCTAGGGGCTTGTGCTGTGACACTTCTTTGTTGCGCGCAAGAAAGCAGAAGCCGTGATTACCTTGATACAGTTGACTTCCATCCTGCAGCAGACTTGGTTGCTTCACAGAGTTTTTATATTTTTCTTCAGTAGTAGTATACAACAAAAATAAAGACACTTTAAAAGTTTAGTCTGTGATCTATTTCTTGTGTCATATGACAGAAAACGATTCAAAGAATCACATTTAGGTGTGATGTATCTTTGATAATTTGACCACATTTTGACAATTGCATTTAGTCTCTTCTATATTCTTTATTTGTTTTGTTTCTTTGTGTGTGTGTGTGTGTGTGTGTGTGTGTGTGTGTGTGTGTTGGGGGGGGGGGGGGGGGTGAGCACTATATTGAATGAGTGACTAGCTGTGAGGAATAATATCAGTTAACAAGCAGCTGAATAGAACTTGCTGCTTGAGACTCAGAACCTAGTATTTTGATCTTTGTAAGTACTTGAAGTGAAGTGAATGTGACAACTTTTATTGAACCTTATACTTAATGCACTGCATATCACTCAGGAAACATTTGTACATGTTTGGTAATGAATGTGAAGTGCCCCAGTAGTGCTGTTTCCAAGGAACTTAAAGGTGCAATAAGTAAGATTTTTACTGCCCCATAGCATAAAATGACTATAATACAGCCTGTTTCAAAAGTAGGTATAAATGTTGATATACAAGCATAATATTAATCATAATTAATATGAATGAATTCCCACATGTTAATATTATCAATTGAATTTAATAATTATGTTGTTTAAATAACTAAATAATTAAAAAATCGCTAAAATAAAAAAAAGTCCAAAAAGTTTCATTTGATTCCATGCTTTAGTGCTTATAAACTCACTTATGAGATCATTTTATTGAGCATTCATGTAATCAGTTAATCAGAAGGAATTACTTTGGATTAGTATAGTATAGTAAAGTATTCTGCAGGTAACTGTTTGCTGACACTTATGCACTCCAGGCAGGACGAATGTTACGCTCTAAAAATAGTGTTGTTGTTCTGCATTGATGGATTTGCTGTCTGCAGCTGCCTGCTGGCTCCAGCACACCTGTGGCGTCCGGTGAAGCTCTACTGACGTCGTAAATAGTGAACAACCTGATACTCGAAGCTAAACTCTCACGAGACAGAGTGGCAGGTTTGGCAAACTCCGGATCTCTTCTCCTCATGACAGTTTTCCATTGGTAAGCTGTTGCAGAGGTGGGAAAATTAACTGGAGGCTTGATGTTCTTCTCTGCGGAGGAAACTGTCGCCATTTGTCAGGCCCTTTTTTTCATTTTCCTTCACAAACTCTAGCTGGGCTGTGTTTCTCCGTCTGCCGACTCCCAAAGTTCTGCATTTACTTCTCATATCATGAGTCAAGCTATTTCTGGAGTTACGACCCGCTGTTATAGACCCCCAGAAAAAACATACAAGGCCAATTAAATATTTGAATGAGAGGTAGACCCTTGGGGGCCCAAAACTCATCCCCTTCATTTGACAGAAATTACATCTTATTTGCAGCTGCGTTCTCCGTTCTCTTGCTGTCTGCACACATTAAACCGTTCAGACATGGCTTATTAAAATGCTATTTCTGTTCCAGCCCTTTCCAGCTACTTGAAATATTCACTCATTTCTCTCGTTTCTTCGAGAAAGGAGGACATCGTCCCAGCAAACAAACTCATATCGGCCACTGAAAAATGCAAAAACGACTGACGACGCCTACAGAATGATAATCGGGTTCGTTTTTTATCGACTGTTAAGATCAGATGAAACGTTACGGATCCCCACAGGGAAATTGGGTCATTACAGCAGCAAATAGAAATAGGATACAGCTGTGAAAAATAATAAACATAAGAATAGAGCAAATGGGAGGTATTTAAATATAACACTATATCTGGCAATTCCAATGTGTCAAGAAAATATTAAGTCAAACCGTAATGAAAGTATGAAAACAATGAGGGTGTCCAGAGTAACAGCAGCAGAACATACTGAGACGAAGACAAAATGAATGAAAATATGTGATATGAAGATAAACCAAAACATGAAATATATGCAGGATGAAATAAGTGAAAAAATACAAATGTCAAGATACATGCAATAAAAACGAGTGAGATCTACTGTGAGACTATGAAGAAAACCAATCTATAATCTGTAATTTACAGTTTATGATGTTCAAAATGTGCATCATATTCAAATTGCCAGCTCTAAAGAAGGCCACACATATGTAGACGTGTGTAGATGTGTATTGTGAAGAAAAAATACTCCATAGAAAGAGATAAGAGCTATAGATTGTATTTGAATAATAATAATAATAATATTCTAATTTGTCATGCTCATATTGAACCACTGAATTAAGAAAAAACATGAATTTGTTGAATAAATAAATTCAAAAATGTCATTTGTAAGACACCATTTGAAACTGAATGCAATGGCTTGAAATTGAATGTGATTATTGTCCAATTCAACTTTTAACTTTTAATTTCCAATTCAGTTTTCCCAATTAAAATTCCTCCACACATCAGGTCACAAGGGCCTTCTGTTCCCTGAGTGTTGACTGGAAGGGGCTAACTCTGCAAGGTAGAAATTGATGTACTGAGCCTTCTACGCAGCCCAGTACCAGTAGCTAGGACAACTCTTTCACCAAGTAGGAATAAGACTTAATCATTAGCTGAAGGAGATGAACATGGCACAGTGCCACATGGCTTGTGATTGGCGAAGAGTGTTACAGCGCGTTCACACAGCACGTGGAACGGCCGTGGAACGGCCCCGAAGTGGAGGCCGCTTCCTTTCGGCGCCCATGTTAATGGGTCAGGTCGTTCACACTGGCCACAGGAAAACACCATAGAAAACACTATAGATGGTCATATCTCCATTATATCACCACAGAAGCACAAATATATTAAATGATCAACTTACCAAGGTCTTCACTGTTGTTGTTGATGAATCCATCTGTACTAATGCAAGTTTTAAATGCAACACATTGTAGGATGATGGTCTCTCTTTCTTTTGAATTATCACTTGCCTTTTGAAAATTGCGTCTGTTATTGAATTACCACAAAAGTAAACAAGGATACAGGTTTAGGTTTGTTTATTTATAGGCTACTTAATTTATTTAGGCCTATATGTCATCATTTAAAGAGATAGAGATAGAGAGAGAGAGAGGGAGAGAGAGAGGGGGAGAGAGAGAGATATCTAGGTCCCCTAGGCTTTCCTAATTATTGCCTGATCACAAGTCACGACTCTTGCTGAGAAAACAAATAAACATGACAGCTTTGATATGAGGGAGTTTGTGAAGAAAGGGAGAAAGTGAAGAAAATGGAAGATATAAAGTTCATCCCTGATGTGGAAAAGTACAGTGAGCTGTCAGCAGTGTTTCTACAAGGACAGCAGTGAACAGATGAAGCTTTGGTGGCTATTGGAACACAATGTAAGCAGCCTACAGCCTGTTTCCACAGGGTTTTCTCCTCCTGTAGACCAGGAGAGCTGCTGGCCAGCGTGGAGAAATACGCTTCCTGTGTGAACAACCCAACTGCGACTCGCACGCAAAATCGCAGTACTTGGCCGCTACACGTCCTGTGTGAACAAGGCGTTAGCCCAGTTTTGGCAGGCTTGGAGGAGGCGGTGCCTTCCAGTTAACACTCAGGGAACAGAAGTCCCCAGATGTGTGTCTCAGGAAGCTGAATCTGAATTAAGAAAACTGAATTTCAATTAGGAAAAACAAATTATGTGCCTTGAATTCATTCAGCAAATGGACTGAATTCAATGGTTCAATATGACTATGACAAATGTATCCAATTTATATTTAAATTTAAATACAATCTCTACAGGGATTAATCTCTTCCAATACTATTTACCCAATCAAATATATCCAAATACAGTATATTCTAATAAAATGATTGCACTTCACTTCTGTACAACGTAGAATTTGGGAAATCCTTGAATGAACTTGAATGAAGTTTTTGGAGGAAACTTGCAGTACAGTAGGGTTTCTCTGGAATACTTGCTGTTGTGGTGGGTTTTGTAATTTCATGAGTCTGCGCTGGTGTTCAGGGAGTTCAGGCTGGTCTCATATCCAATTCCCCCACAAGGTAACACCTCATTAATAATGTTGAATAAATCATGTGTTGTTAACGCTGCCATTAAACACTCATTTAAACTCTAATTGCTTTGTAATCAATCTCACACTCGAGACTATCAAACATCCCTCTCCATAAATGTGTAGGTGTTTAGTGAGTGTGTGTGCCCATGCGTGCATTTAAGAGAGGCTGTATTGCACACACACACATACACACAGGATGCAGTGAGGGCAACACACACACACACACACACACACACACACACACACATATTGAATCCATAGCCTTGCAGATGGTCATTGTCTCTGAACCTCAGATGTGAGATCTGTTGATGTGAGGGAAAAGTTTTGTATGTGTGTGTGTGTGTGTGTGTGTGTGTGTGTGTGTGTGTGTGTGATGTTAGCTCAACAATGTGTGGAAAACTAACAGCTGGTGCAAAGAAAGTGACCATTGGGGTTATGTATGGATTCAGAATAAATATTGTATGGCTATTCAGGATTTTGGCCAAAGTGGGAGCACAGTCTAAGTATTTGAACACAAATCGGTATCTTAGATAAAACATCATCAGTCATCAGTGCCTGCATGACAAAGAGGATGAAAGGAGATGCATAAGGTGATTTTTTAAGTAAGCAGTTATCTGGGCTATTATACAGTTGTTTGACGCAGGCAGCATCTGAAGCTCGATCTGAAGCTACGAGCTCGGTATAGCCTATCACTGTCACAGAGGTTAAAGGTATACTGAGTAGGATTGTCCCGGTTGTGACTTGTAAACACAACTTTCAAAGTTGACCCCTCCTCCCTCAACAAGACGTGAAGCGCACGCCCGCTGAATGAGAGTGAATCTCTTGGCTTTCACCCGTTGGCGAGTATTGAAGGAGAGGATGGGAATGAAGAGCGACGCGGAGTTGGCCTGTTTTCTGTTGGACAGGTAGGTGGCGGTTAGCTTAGCTAGCTAGCTAGGTATCAGCTTTTCTACTACAACAAAGCTATGCTAACAACGGTAGCTAGCTGCCAGCTCACGACACACACTGGCTCTGACCAGAACTCCAGTTAGGCTACTCTGTATTAGAGTTCGGGACCGTTACCGTAGCCTTACCGTAGGCTTTTAGATATAAAATGATTCAGCAGTGGTTTTGGTTGCAGGCGGACACACCCAAGGTTGACACCCAGAAATGTCCCGAACATTCAGAAATAAGAAAATCTAGGCACCAGGCAGGCTCTCTGCAGACACAGACACTGTCACAGACAACCAATAGGCCATAAGTAATGATTGAGTAAGATAATTCTTGGATGAGTTTATGCTATTTCAAGGGGGAAAATCCTGCTCAGTATGCCTTTAAAGTGTGATGTAAAAAAAGAAGCAACATCACAACTCTGCCAAAGGGACTCCTGAAGCAGGTTGTTTGATCCTTCCTGAATCAGGGTGTATTCAGCAAGAGAGACGGGGAGAGCCTCCTCTGAGGTGGAGTTACTGTCAGGTCCAGCAGAGAGCACAGTGACTTTTGTTCCCTCACAACATTCAGGCTGATGCAGGACGGTGACAGAGCTTTCAGCAGTGGCCTCAGTCTGTGCACAAGAGTTGACCGTTTCCCTCTTGATGATAAAAGGACATTGTTCTTCCTCCTTCTCCAAGTCCTGGAGGAACATCATCAGTTTAGAATCAGCTCTGATGATTGGCTCCCATTCATCAAGATGATCTTGAGTAGGGGCATGGTGGGCAGCGCAGGCAGCCATAAATGTAGAACTCACTGATGAGGAAGCATAGATGTGCTTTTCACCACGTTCCTCCTCCTCCAGGAGGACTGAGAGGAACTGCATCAGGTGAGAATCAGTGCTGACTAGTGGTTCCCATTTATCAAACTGGTCCAGAGTCGGCCCATGCTGTGGGGAGCCGTCAACTACAAATCTAGAGAGATGTGATGAAGCGTAGAGGAGCTCCTCACCAAATCCCTCCTTCTCCAAGTCAAAGTGGGATTTGACCAGTGGCTCCCACTCATCCAGGCAGCCCAGAGTAGATCCACAGGGTGAGCAGCAGTCAGACACAAATCCAGATGTGTCACCTGAGGGAGCATAGAGGTATCTCTTTCCAACTGCCTCCAGCTGGTAGTCATCCTCAAAACCAAAGGGGGAGTGCTGAAGCTGCCTCAGTCTCTCAATGAGTTTGATGTCATCAGTCACTGGAGCCTCAACAAGGCGGAGCAGGTTAGACTGAGCCTCAACATGCTGAGCTGGGTGGATGGATGCTCCAGCATCTACAGCTGTGTCCTCAGTCATGAGAGGAGACTCTTTCTCTGTGGGAGGAAGGTCTCCTTTGTCCATATCCAAGAGAAGTTTGTATGCTGATGAAGCTGTGCTGGCTATTGGTTCCCATATACTGAGGCTCTCAAATCCACAAGCAGGTTTGGAGCCGAGACCAACAGCAGACTGAGGTGAAAGGTCACAGTCGAGCTCAGCAGGAACTCCAGAGAAACTAGAGGCTTCAGCATAAAGGTACTGCTCCTTATTCAGGACTTTCGCAAACATGCAGTTGACGTTTTCATGGCGATCGTCATTAAGGGCATTGAGTCGAGCGACCATTTGCATGGATGCTGAAAGAAATGCAATGGCAACATCTTAATAATCAAATAACCATGAGGCCACCTGATGTAGCTTCATTCAAGGTCAACATGCTTCATCATAGCTTCATCTTATGCCTTTCATCATAGTTTTGTTTCAACAACAAATCTAACTGTGAATTTACAATGTAAATCAAACTAAGGAAGAACTGGGGACAAATGCAAATCCTTCAACACAAACAACTAGTCTATCCTGACTGTCTGTCTCTTGTTTCTGTTCAGCAAAATCCTCTGTACTAATCTTTGTCTGTTAAATAATAAAATTATAAATACATGTGGCTTACCAAGATGGAAATCACTCTCCATGTTTTCCTTTCTAAAAGGTAGATATTGTTGATGTTTCTCCAAATGAATGCAATGTGAGTTTTCTGTCTCAATGTGCAGGTGAACAGCGATCAGAGATGAAACTGTGAGTCTGAGTCTGTTCAGGACAATCGCTCCTTTATGACACTGACATTCTAAATTCTCTGAACTCTGCTGCATTCTGTCCAGCTGCATTATGATTCATCAGATGAAGCTCAGGCTCCAGTAGACTTTGATGACAGAGATGTCTTGCATTGTACATGGTTTATAAACTAGACATGATTAAAAAACACATAACTGAATATTTGGAATTTGTAAGATACCCTATTTTTTATCTATTATCTATAACATCTATTTAATTATTGCTAATTCCTATTGCATTTTCACTGTTTAAAGCCACAGATTAGCTCACTCTAATCTGACCTACTATCAGATCTGTGGGGATACTTTAGGAAAATAAAAAGAAAAGTTATTCATCTTCAATTCAGCTTTTCAGATATAGAATTTCTTTTTTCCAGAACAACCTGTGCATCAACCCATGTCGTTAATAGAAACAGAAATAGGCGTAAAGAGACACTGTGAAAACCGTTTATTCACTAGATTCATTCTATATGTATGACTTTTGCATTTTTATATATCATTTTGTTTTTCATAGTCCAATCATGGGATGCCTTTCTCTGGAGGATGCTTACTCACTGAAAAGCACCCATGCCAGTACACACAAACACAGAAACACATAGGCCTACACATACACACACACTCAGCCATTCTGTCTCTTTCTTAGAAATGCTGAGTTGTCCTTTCCATTTCCGTGGTGTGTGTGTGTGTGTGTGTGTGTGTGTGTGTGTGTGTGAGAGAGAGAGAGAGCGAGAGGGCAGAGGGTTAATCCTGTTGGCTGTGAATGCTCCTCAACCTGCTGCCCTCCTGGGACAAGCTGCCAGGCATGACAGCACAGACTAAGCACATTTCAGTGTGTGTGTGTGTGTGTGTGTGTGAGAGAGAGAGACAGACAGTGAGAGAGAGGTTAGGTTTGAACACATTTGAAGTGAATGGTTTTCCCTGTTTCTTTTCACATAAACCTGTTGTTTCAGTCAGTCCTCTTGTTTCCTCATGTATAGGGCCTTTAAATTAGGGTTCCACCAATATGTGTTTTTGAAGGCTGATATTTTTGTATTGAAGCTGCCAATAACCGATATTTTGTGCCAATATAAATAATAAATAATATAATAAAAAAATCCCAGTGTTTCCCACAGAATTGTATTCTTGTCAGGGTTGAAATCCTCTGAAATAACATTCAGACCATCGTGGGACACTAAAACTCTCTATTGAAACCCCAACATATTCATACACACGTGCATCTGATTAACATTAGAATCAATTCAGTTTGAAATCTTCACAGTGTAGTATTGATCAATTCTACAATAAATATGTAATCAATCAAACTGCATCATATCCATCATATCAGAGGTGGGCGACACTGACTGAACCAGATCTGATTTTAAATTAAAAGTTGGCCAATATTGGGCCAGTATATTGGTCTAATCCTACTTTACACCATAAAATGCAACTGCAAATGGTATAAAGAGAAACACATCAAATAGATAATTCAATGGCTCCACTGTAGATGACAGTTTTCCTCAGGCTTTGTGTGGGAGACAGCTGGACTGCAGTGGGTCAGTATCTGGTGTTGTGAGGCTGGACTCTGCTGCCACAACCAGCCTAATGCCAACAACCAGCCACACACAGATAAGCTGGTAAGACACCGCTCTGGGCTGATAGAACTAATCCTAATAATAAACAGCACACACACACACACACACACACAGCTGTTGTCATTGGAAACTTCATTGTAACTCCAATTTTGGTGATTTCCACGTCTTAAACTGAAGGATGTTTTAATGTCAATTAAAGGATTACAAGGTTCCTCGATGGCTTGAGAAAATTCTACAACGCTTGGGTGGCGGTAGTCAAAATAAATAGAAACACTAATAGAAACCACAGCGATCTTGACTGCTTGGATGTTAGACTGGTTGGACTGGTTGGGAAAATGTAGGGAAAAGTGGAAAGAGGAAAGTGAATAAGTAATGTTCTCTCCTGTTGATGTTCCCTTAAGCAAGGCACTGAACCCCAGCTGCTCCAGTACAGCTGCTCAGTGACTGACAGAAGAAGACTGCTGTTGTACTGGGCAGCTCCCAGTGTGAATGTGTGGAACTGTATGGCATTGGTGAAAAAGAGCATGGAGCTCAGTCAACTTTCCCTGGATAAGTAATGAAATGAAACCCATTCAAAATCCATTTGGATAAACTCAAAAACTGCATGGTCATCAAGCAAAAGACAAGGCTATGTTTCTTAGTTCCTGAAATGTGCAAGGTTTACAGTGTTTTGGAGGCTATATCAGTATGGTCATTATGATGTGTGAGAAAATGAGAAGTAACTGAGATTTTTTTTGAAAGAAAATTTGGCCAAACCTCCAGTGACAGGATATAAATGTTGAAGGTGTTCAGTGTGTGTTCAGTGTGTGGGATGGGAGAGGAGGCCCGTCTTCCCAGCGGTCCTCCATCACCATCCGGGTGTCTTGATGCTGCACCTTCTGTCAGGCTGAGTAAAGCACTATTGATCACCTTGAAAAAAAAGACTGGATAGCTCCCTGCGGAGCCCTGCATACCTGAGCACTGATGACAGCAGACAGGAGACAGACAGGAGAGTGTGTGTGTGTGTGTGTGTGTGTGTGTGTGTGTGTGTGCGTGCGTGTGTGTGTGTGAGAGTGTTTGTGTTTGTTCTTGTATTTCTATCTTCATGAAGACCAAATGTCCTCACAAGGAAATCATCCAAAGTGACGACTTTTTGCTGCTCCTCAATTTTTTAAGGGGCTGGTTTGGGTTTGAGATTAAAATTAGGATTACGGTTAGGTGTAGCATAGGGTTAAGGTTAAAATTAAGGTTAGTTTAGGGGTTAGGGTTTTAAGGTTAGGGTTACAAATTCTGATTACTGTAGGTTTAGGTCAGGACAGTGGTTCTCAGCCGTGTCATGTCCCTTTGTACGTTTTGAGAATTACCAATATTTTTTTCACAGTAGCTACCATAGCTAGCTAGCTAGCTAGCTACGGTAGCTTGATCCCTTTGGAGGAGATGGAACATTCCAACTAGCTAAACGTCTGCCGGGTAATGTAGTTTGGTAACTAATTTTGTCGTTCATGTAAATAATACTGAATGGATTTTTATGAAGTTAAGCCAAGTGAGATGTGTTGATGCTTCCTATAACATATTTCAAAATCAAAGCCATATGCTTTTTAGATTACTTATATGAAGTAACCTCCCATTCATTGACAGAGGGTAAAGTCAACCCTAGGGTTGACGGAAATTACGTCAAATTTGGTTCCCTATAAATCTATTTCCGACTTAAAGTTAAAGTTTCTCTTAGTTGGGGACTCCATCGTCAGGTTTGTTGACATTCCAAATGGAATTACATACTGTTGGCCTGGTGCCAAAATTCTGGACATGGTTAAACTCATCCCTGTTCTTACTGACATCCACCCAACTGCCCATACTATTATTGTTCATGTGGGCACAAATGACATTAGACTTAAGCAGTCAATTAAGCTCCAACAGGACTATGAGACACTAACTGATACTATTCAGAGCCTTGGAAAGCTCTGTATTCTATCAGGCCTGATTCCCTCTCAGAGGAAAAGTTGTGAGAATTTCAGTCGTCTCTTCAGTGCTCACCAATGGCTATTGAACTTTTGTATTGCCACTGGAATTGGGTTTGTTAATAATTTTGATTATTTCTGGACCCATAAGGACCTGTACAAGAGAGATAACCTTCATCCAAACCACAGAGGCACCAGACTGCTCACCAGAAACATTGTCCTCCATTTGCAGTCCCTATGATGTATTGGGAGGATAGGTAGCACCAGTAATATCCCCCACCCCAATGACCCACAGACTGTATCCCTATCCCATCCCATCATGCCTATTCAAGTTGTTGAAGGTAGGCGATCCCATTTTATTACTCAGAAAGCTGTACACAGGTCAGCCAACCATCAAAATCTGACTCAGATTAACGCCTCTCTCTCACAGACTGTAGTCTCAGCTACTGGGCTGAATGAGACAACTTTAAAACTGGCTTTATAAAATGTGAGATCTTTAACAGGAAAGGCTGCGCTGGTTAGTGACCTAATTACAGATCATAAGCTGGACATATTACTTTTAACTGAAACTTGGCTGGACTCTAGTGGTAGTTTTACACTAACACACTAACTAACTAGGTCTGATAGGAGAGGTGGAGGTGTAGCAGCACTCTTCTCTGATATGTTTTTATGCAGGCAACTCACTTTTGGTGAGTACACTTCATTCGAATACCTTGCACTGACACTGAAATGCACAACTCCTGCCTTATTAATCATAGTGTATCGACCGCCAAAAACAACCAGCACTTTTATTGATGAATTCAATGACCTGTTGTCCCAAACTTCCTTAGATTTTGATTTTATATTGATTTCTGGTGACTTTAATATCCATGTAGATAACACTGGAGACTACTATTCTAGAAAGCTAAACAACCTGCTGGAGGCCTTTGGTTTCTCTCAGCATGTAACTGGACTCACTCATAACCTGGGCCATACCTTAGACTTAATTATGTCCAAAGGAGTTAATGTCCTTTCCGTGTCAGCACTTGACGTTGCTTTATCAGACCATTACTGCACCTTTTTCGAAATCAGTCTTGATCCTGTAAGGGTCAACTCTGTCAAAACTGTCCAGAAACGGTACCTGCCTGCTAACTCAGCTGATAGCTTTGCTACCAAATTCTGTAATGTTGTAATGTCTAATATGTCATCGCCTTTAATCAAGGTACTAAACTGGTTTTAGATGACATTGCTCCTGTTAAAATCAAAGTGTTGTCTGATAAAAGTAAAAGTCCTTGGCTAACAGATGAATTGATAAGGAGGAAGAAACGGGACTGCAGAAGGGCTGAGCGTAAATGGCGTAAAACCCAGCTTCTAGAGCATCTTGATAGTTACAAAAATCTATTAATTAGTTATAACTCAGAAATTAGAAAAGCAAGGCAAGCATATTTTAAAAATATAATAAACAATAATACACACAATTCAAGGGTTCTCTTTTCTACTATAGATAAACTTTTAAATAACTCCAGAACTTCAATTCCAGGTGATTTTATTTCTATTTTTATTTGTGTGAGGATTTTGCAGCCTCCTTTCACAACAAAATAATGATTATTAGGTTAAATATTCCCATAATCACTCGTGCTCCTCCTACCCTGCCTCCTTCTCAATTCACTACTATTTTAACAAATTTTGCACCAGTCAGTGCTGATGATCTTGGACCGGTGGTTCAGAGTCTTAACTGTTCCACTTCTTCCCTTGATCCCATTCCCACCTCCTTTTTTAAAAGCGTTTTTAACTGTTTATCTAAGGATATTTTAACCATTGTAAACACCTCTTTACAATCTGGTATTTTTCCTAGCTCACTCAAATCTTCAATTGTTAAACCACTTTTAAAGAAGCCCACTCTAGATCCATCTATTATCTATAACTGCAGACCAATCTCTAACCTCCCGTTCCTAAGCAAAATTATTGAAAAAGTCGTCCACAAGCAGTTAATCGACCACCTGGCAACCAACAAAATACAGGATCTCTACCAATCCGGTTTTCACCCAAACCATAGCACAGAAACAGCCTTGGTCAAAGTTATTAATGACTTAAGAATAAATAGTGACAATGGTAGAGTTTCTATTTTAGTATTATTGGATCTAAGTGCGGCATTTGACACTATCGATCATGATATTTGAATGGAGAGGCTTGAGAGGTGGGTTGGCATATCTGGGTCAGCACTGGACTGGTTTTATCATACCTGAAAGGACGTGATTTTAGTGTTTGTCTTGGGAATTTTAGCTCCAAAAAATTTTTTTATCTCATGTGGTGTTCCCCAGGGGTCAATTTTAGGCCCATTATTGTTTAGTTTGTACTTGTTGCCTCTGGGCTAACTTATCAAGAAACACAATGTGTGTTACCATAATTATGCTGATGACAGGCAACTATATATTTCCCTGTCCCCCGATAACCTGAGCCCTATTGACACACTATCAGAATGTATCAAGGATATTGATAACTGGATGTCTAGCAATTTTTTACAGTTAAACAGTGACAAGACGGAAATCCTGGTTATCGGGGCAAAGGCTAACAGACAGGAAATCTCTTTTAAATTGTCACAACTGTCTCTGGAAAGTGTCACACAGGTCAGAAACCTTGGCGTCATCCTGGACGCTGACCTCACTTTCCAGAGCCACATTAGCAGCATAATTAAAACCGGATTTTATCATTTAAGAAATATCACGAAGGTAAGGAGCTTTTTATCCTAGGAGGACGCTGAAAAACTCGTGCATGCTTTTGTTTCCAGTCGGCTAGACTACTGTAACGCGCTGCTCACAGGAATACCTAAAAAGCATCTCAATCGACTGCAGCTACTCCAGAATGCAGCTGCTAGAGTTTTAACTAGAAAAAGGAAATACGACCATATAACACCTGTGCTGAGGTCGTTACACTGGCTTCCAGTTAATTTTAGAATTGATTTTAAAATTTTAACGCTCGTTTTTAAGGCCCTACATGGTCTGGCACCCCAATATCTCTCTGACATGCTTGTGAGCTATGAACCAGCTAGACCCCTCAGGTCATCTGGAACAGGCCGTCTGGTTATTCCCCGGGTCTCCACGAAAATTGGCGAAACTGCTTTTAGCTTTTATGCTCCAAGCCGCTGGAACATCCTACCCAATCATGTTAGGTGTGCTCCAACGCTATCGTCTTAAAAACTAAACTGAAAACATTCCTTTTTAGCTGCGCCTTTCAGTAGTCTGGTTTGCTGGTCTTAACTATTATTTCATTTTATTTTATTCTTACTTTTTTAATGGTTTTAATTCACGTCTTATTATTTTTACTGGTCGGTTGCTGGTTAATTATTTTATTTTATTCCTACTTTCTTAATGGTCTTTAACTCACATGTATTATTTATGTGTTTATTTTAATTGTGTTTATTTATGTCTAATGTTTTATTTTGTACACTATCCACATAGTTTTTGTGGCTGTAACTTCCGTGGTAGCTCACGCTCTGTAAAGCACATTGTGCTTCCACCTGGAATGAAATGTGCTATATAAATAAAGTTTTGCTTGAAAGAGTAACTAAAGTTCACCCAAATCTGTGGTGAAGCTTGACACCTAATGGTGAAAAGTAGGGTACTGAACCGGCCATCTGCTGGTCTTTGGTGCCAGGTGATGTCACCTTCTATAGAGTACAACAGGTGGTGACATCACCTGGCACCAAAGATCAGCCAATAACAGATGGCCAGTACCCTACTTTTCACCAGTAGATGTCAGGCTTCACCAAAAATGTGGGTGGGGTTTAGTTAGGCTACTCTTTAAGAAAAACCAAAGAAAGGATACAACCTAAGTTCAAACTGAGCCATTTATTGCAACTTGTCCATGTTTAGCCTGTTGTCATTTGTGTTTACATTGACAGTCAATAGCCAGTGGTGCTTGGGGTTGAGGGGAAAAAAAATCAAACAAAAAATGAATAAATAAATAAATAAATAAGAAATACAATTATAGGGATTTTTATTTTTTTAAAAAAGAGATTTTTCTTCTCATTAAATTGGTTCTGTCCCCTCCGCAGTTCTCCAGTGCCTCCCCTAGGGGGCGAGACCAACCAGTTGAGAAACACAGGGTTAGTTGTTGGGAAATTAATGTACAGGAGTGAATGGAAGGTCCTCACAAGTAATACAACAAGTGTTTGTGTGTGTGTGTGTGTGTGTGTGTGTGTGTGTGTGTGTAGATGAGCACAACCCAGTGTGTATGTACAGCAGTCACTGTGACAGTTACAAAATAGACCCAGGTCACAATGTCATAATCACCATATTACGAATTGAGTGGAGAGTCCCACTGTGCCTCTCAAAAGCAAATCTGACATCCTGCTAACGTGCCGTTACATTACCTGCTTACTGTAGAACATCGCGCGGCGTCTGGAGACGCTCTGCGAGACTCCGGGCTGAAAGTGGGTCGACAGCTCTGCAGAGAGCCAAACAGGGAAAAAGAAGGAAATTGGAGCTTAGAAATCTGTGAAACAAGTTTTCCCCGTAAGGGAAGATGTGATCACATCAAACACAAGGCTGTAGCTTCCCCTCTTCACTCTATGGGGAGTTAAATACGCCCTCCGAGAGAGACAGAGAGAGAGAGAGAGAGAGAGAGAGAGAGAGAGAGAGAGAGAGAGAGAGACAGAGAGAGAGAGAGAGAGAGAGAGAGAGAGAGAGAGAGAGAGAGACAGTAATGAAATCACGCCACCCGAGGGGAAAAACTTAAGCTACTCGCATACCTCTTCCATTCTGCTTCCATTACCTTCCTCTTACTCCCAAGTTCCCCTGGGTTCTACTTCATTGAGATGTGGATATTATTTCACTCCAACACTGGGAAGACGGATGATGAGCTAAGCGCTGCGCATTCTAAGTGGCCAAAAAATCGCACTACTCGAAATCTGTAATACATTTCTGCGGTTATTCTGTTCCTCTCATTTGACCTGATGTGTAACTGCGTCTTCAGATGGATTGAGACGTCTCGTTAAGCCTTGGTGCCTCAGCTTCTATAGTTTTGACTTGTATCCACACAGCTGCACATACATCTGTGCAGATTGTCTCTTCTGTTTTTTTGTTGATGTGTTTAAAGTCATTCTAGTGACACGGTAGCCTGGTAAGACCATCCTGATCACATGACCTCACATTCTGTTTCGCTCCACGGATCAGTCTGGACTTCCAGCCGCCCACATCGAGGCGGGAGTACTTGCCTTGACAGACAAACTCCTTCAGCCAATCAGCGAATCCAAATTCAAATCCAGTCGGAGGAACGGCGAAAACATATTTTCCGGTGAGAAACTCCGCTACTGCATACTCTTATTCTTGTTTAATTGTTGTTATTGAGTCTATTTCTGCAATAACTGCACTTATGGCTGTGTTTACTCTACTAACGTTAACGTTAATGCTTGTTGCTTCGGGAGACGCAGCGGCGGCCTGTATTTCACGTCATCAACTACGACGCAGTCCCTGATTGGCCCGGTTACATCATCAGCTACGACGCAGTCCCTGATTGGCCCGGTTACATTGTAATTTCAGGAAATCGATGTGGGCGGCTAGAAGTCCAGACTGATCCGTGGAACGAAACAGAATGTGAGGTCACGTGATCAGGATGCTCTTACCAGGCTAGTGACACGGTGGTTTGTCTTTGAAATGGAATGTAAATGTTATGGGTCGGGTTCAACTGATAGGGGTTTAAATTTGACAATTTTCATGCCAAAAGATTACCTCCCAAAACAGTGTTAGTATTAAAATTCATACTAAAATATATGATCATATAGAGTTTGACTAATATGGGTTTCTGAAGGCTGCCATATTTTGTATTGAAGCTGCCAGTATCTTTAAATTTGGCAATTTTCATGCCTAAGGAATTCCACAAAATTTTAGTCAGTGTTTCTGCCAGAATGTTATTCTTGTCAGGGTAGAAAAGCCTCTCAAACAGCATTTAGACCATCATGGGACACTAAAACTCTCCATTGAAAGCCATGCTAATGAAATTCTTAGCAGCAGGGTGACTGTATTCACCTATTCAGTGATAAGGGAAACTCTACATTAGGCTTTTAAATAATGAAGTACTTTACATAACACATCATTGAACAATTAAATGAATATATAAAATGTGCAAAGAAAATAAAATGTCATGTCAGGTTTGACAGACAGGAGGTGGACAACACTGACTGGACCATATCCAATATTCAATAAAAGGTCAATATTAGCCCCCATATATCAGTCTAACCCCAGTTATGAGGGTAGAATGGCCAACATGCAGCATGATACATGAATGATGGAAAACAACTGTATGTATCATGCATCTTGTATTGCAACCACAGATGTTGCAAAAAGTAGAACTTTGTAAAGTACACCTGTATAGGCACAATAAAAAACACACAACTTGAGCTTCTCAACAAAACGAGAATTTGCTAAATAATTCCTTGTGAGGGTGAAGCGGTGTAGCTGTAGTTCACTGTTGCATGCAGGCGGTGAAGTTAAAAAGAGGGAGTTCTGCAATGCATCTTTATCAGTCTGTCAGAGGGAGACCCCCGGGGCCCAGACTCAGACTGACACCGCGCTGGACTCTTTGAACACACCTGATGCTGTTTGTCTGTGTGTGTGTGTGTGTGTGTGTGTGTGTTGGGGCGGAGGCTTCTTTGATTCCTTCCTTGGGCCAGGCTTTCAAACTTAATGGCATTAGCGAAGTCCCGGACCTCTCCTGAGAAATATATTTTTTATAGCCATTCAGTATTAGTCAGATGAATAGAAAGAAATATCATTCCAGTTATTCAAGTGGAAGGCTCTGAATTATTCAGCATGGCCTAGATAGCGGTCCCATCATTTGCTCAGTGGGGTTAGGCGATATGAGTAAAATATGCAAAAATCACATGTCCCAATAACATCTGGTGGGGTGCTTATGCACATATCATCTGAATGAGGCGTACGCTGCTCAGTGCAGAAGTCCTGGATGTCTGGTTTCAATAGTATAATGACAGTGTGACGTTAGAATATGAAACAGCATGCTGCCTGAGGCCATCCACTCTAACACGGCTGTGGCTCTGATCAGAATTAGTGTGCGATGGAAAACTGGGTGGCATCTCTGCAGGGATCAGTTCTCCGCTGTGGATGAAGAGATAACATTGAGAGTGGGGTTAGACTGATATATCAGTGTGATATTGGTATCATTACAAATCAGCCATTTATGTCATCCACTGCCAATATGACGGATATAATTCAGTTTGATTGATTATGTATTTAGTGTAGAATTGATCAATACTGCACTGGTTGTCAATGGGAAGGCCTTAACCTCAACTGATTAGATATTTTCATCAGATTCCACACAAGTATGCATGAATATGTTTATTATTATTAGCAGCAGTAGTAGTAGTTGTATTGTTGTTGTTGTTGTTCTTATCATCCTGGGCTTCAATGGAGAGTTTTAGTGTCCCATGATGGTCTTAATGTTGTTTTTTTTCCACCCTCGCAAGAATAAAATTCTGGGGTAAACACTGAATACTTGGAATTTTCTGAAATTTTTGGCTGGGAAATGGTCAAATATAAGATATTGAATAACTTTCAAAATCCTATATTGGTCAAAACCTAGTTACATATAATATTGACTACTGAATATTCTATTATTGTGTTATAGTGTTATTCAAAAAACAATTCTGCAAGTAGGAATGAAAATGGTCAAACTTAAAGATATTAAATATCACCACACATACCACAGTCACATATACAGTATAGTGATCCTAGACCTGAACAACTGCCACACAGCCTGAGTATTGTTTAGCTAAGATAATGAAATCCTTGATTAATTCCCCACTAAGAAGCTTTTGAGGTAATAATTTCCATTTCAAGTGTGTCTCAGTCGGGCGTTTAGTCTCGCTAAGGCGCCGTCTCTCCCGCTCTGTGATGAACCTGAACGACGTTGAGAATTTGCTTGACAATAAGCAGCATTGTGCTGCGCAGTCTATCCATCTATCAAAAGCCTTGAAACAATTAATCATGCTTTGATGTTGCGAGGATTATCTGCACGGATACAGTCACACACACACACACACACACAGATATCACTTGCCATGTTGTCAGTGCTGCAGGAGACTGAGATTGCCTCAGGGACTGAAGCCAGTTCGATGCGACCCGCCACAGGAGGAAGGCTGCAGAGAAAAGAACTACAGAAATCCATTGCACTTTGTAGTAGCTAAGCCTCTTATCAAAATGAAATGATTAAGACTTCTTTGATGTCACCGGCATTACCGTGACTCTAGCGGAGTGATGATTTATTTGCATACTAGCCAACTAAACAAGCATCAAAACTGCTTGACAGAAGAGGGATTTGTGCAGTATGACATGCTGCTGCGTGTGCATGATATAGAAAACATGCGCTCCAGTTGTATTAGAAGCAGATAGATATCAAATGTGCACACATTACAAGCTAATATACAAATCCCTATTCTGAGTCGTGGTGTCGGAGAGCTCTAATGATGTGATCACACCTACAGTTTGTTTTCTTTGGTGGGAACCATAGTTGAAGAGTTGACTTTGATGCATTTTTGTATTTGGTTTGTTTAGGTTCACACTGACCAAGGGCTTGTAATCAAAAGTCACATGGACTCATATGTAGCTTGTATATTGGACAGAGTCTGTCCACCAGGTTAGAGACTGTAGCGGCGAGGGGAGTCAAAACAAATCTGATTCCAGTCCCTGTAACTTTAGCTATGATGGTCTGCACTCTTTGCAGTAATTTACCTCCTCTGGTGTCCATACCAGTTAAGAACACATTAAGAAATAAGATAAGATGAGGTAACATGACACTTTATTGATTTCTGTGGGGACATTAGGTCGTTGCAGCAGCAAAGGTAATAGAAGTCAATAGAGAAGAAGACAAGTTGAGTATAAGCAGTATATAAAAAAGCAATATATCAAATACACAATGAAAAAAGCGTGAAACACTATAAAACAATAAACCAATAACAGAATGTAAAGAATGTAAATTAGGTGCAAATGTGCATTGAATTCACATTAGGCCATATTTGTGTACATAGTGTTGTGGCTTGCAGGCTAGCACAGTAAAGAAACTATGCCTTTATCAAATAGATTACAGACTGTGCCTTCTGGATATGTGCAATACCAGCTGTACTATGTAACAAAGCTCCAGGAAAGAGGAACCATATGTACAAGTGCACATGTGCAATATGTTCCCTGTATGACTGTATCACTGGAACAACGAACAGGAAGAGTGCTGTTTCGTGCACAGATATATGCAGAGAAGTGTCCACCTACAGTCCAGAGTCTAGGAATCAGTCCAGACTTCATTTTGTTATACTGGGCTTTCCAAGAATCAGAAACTGCTGGTCTCCTTCTACCCATAAACCCTTGCGTTTTGGGGTTGTTTCCTGTCATTGGTTTGGATTACATTTTCAATCTTAACGAAGTTCTCTTGGAAAGGACAGACTCGCATTTTCAGGCGTCTCTGTGCCGTTACTTGGTGCCACCTGAGGTCAAATGGCGTTGTCCTCACCTGGATAAACACAGCAAACTAAAGGAAGGAACAGAGTTTGAATAAACTGCTCCATACTTGTGAATGCGCCCTTAGCACTGAGCAAAGACAAATCGATACGAAAGTCTGGAAAGTCTAACATCCCTCCAGTCACATACTGAAGATGGTACCGCCCTTCAGCTCTCAATATCCCTGTGATTTTGTTTCTTACTAACAGTAACGCCTTGCATCACAACGTTGTCAGCAGGAAATTAATGAATTTCTAATCAAAACACACGTCCTCATCTCTCTCTCAACGGCTACATGTACATGCATGGATTTATGTTCTTAACCTGGTTACTAAACTAACCTGGTTTTGGGTCAACACATGTAATCATCACACGTTATCGCTGGGTCAGAAAAACCTGGGCAGCTCATACTCTGATTATGAGAAACCTGGCTTACTCCCATATTAAACAGGTTACTGTGGCGTGGAAACACCTTACTCCTTTCAGTTTTGGTTTGCGCTCGCACAGCATTATGGGTACATCTTGATGTCAACAAGAAAACATGGCGGCAAGCAGCACTTACTATTACTATTACTGTGAGTCTGTAGAGTGACTCCTACAGAAGTGAGAAACAAAACCTAGTCTTCTGTAAAACGATAGCGTTTGCAAGTATCACTATCAGGAATTGGTGTATCAGTTGTTTACTCTATTGTGTTAATTGGTGTAATCATAGCAACAGGGATGCTTAGTCACAGGGTATCAAGCTGAAGCTGAATTAGACCTTAACTGGAACATGGCCAGCAGCTGGGTTACTCTGGCATGTAAAGGCAGCAATTGACTCTGGCACTGTGAGTAAAACACTATTCATAACACACTCTCTGGACTGCTATGTTCGTCCTGCGGCCTCTAGCAGGACGCAGGCGCTGCTGCTGCTGCTATCAATCCTGACTGCATGGACACCACACACTGCCAGGAGACTGGCTGCTGTGTGTGTGTGTGTGTGTGTGTGTGTGTGTGTGTGTGTGTGCGTGTGTTGCAAGGGGGCGAGCTGGGCTGTAGTGATACAGGGCTGCCAACAGAGGAACCATCTGCATGGGTTGGATGAATGGATAAATGGAGCTATTGGGAAGGAGGGGTGGAGGGACGGATGGAGAGATAGGGGAAGAGAAAAAAGGAGAAAGAAAGAAAGAAAGAAAGAAAAAAGCACACTTTCACAAACTGATTGATGGATAGAGGGAAGAGGGAAGACAGGGTGGAAGGAAGGCATGGAGGGAGGTATAGGGAAGGAGGGATAGAGAGAGAGAGAGAGAAGGATGGATGGAAAGAGGGAAGGTGTGGTTGACAGGAAGTACTGGTGAGCTGAAATTGCCAATCAGCAGGAATCTTTCCACCTCATCAGGAGAGAGGGAGAGATAGAGAGACACAACCATGACCCAGCCATCCACACACACACACACACACACACACACACACACACACACACAGTAACTACATGCTCTCAGTTTTGGAACTGTTTTATGTTATATGATATATGATTATGTATTGTTGTTTTCAAGCCAAATAATTTTTCTTATATGGTTTGAATGTATAAACTGTTGTTTAATGGGTTTTTTGGGGGGAAATGTACATGTTGTATATGGCTTTGGCAATATTTTGATATTCATAGTATTCCCATGATGTCACATGCATTTCCTACCAATATGGTGCTTCACCATGTACACAGCTCATTGGCTGTGGCTGTCATTTGATTATAAACATCTGTTAATTTATTACAATCACCTGCTATTTTCCTACCAAGATGGCCGTGATGTAACAGAATACCACTAAAGTTATTGAATTGATTTGGACGGAAAGACATTTGGAGAGAGAGAGAGAGAGATGCTGAACTGGGAGAGATGGGAGGAACAAGGTGAACTAGTGGGTGAGATGCCACCCTTGGGTGGAGGTGAGGGGGTGGGAGGACGTGTTAATGAAATAACAGCATCCAGCAGAGATCGACCGCACCTTTTCCTCTCCCTCCGCCCCCCGTCACGCTGCATCTGAAACAACAAACACAGAATATCAGTTCAATGGAGGGTGCTCAGATGACATCATGCACCCTCTGGCAGCCATATTGGAGGCCCTCAGCTCTCTGGGGGATCACTCTGCCATAGTGATGACACTTTTAAACTTCCATTACCGCCAGCTTTCGGAAGATCTTACCATTTCACCTTAACTGCGAGTGACAATTAGCGATGACCTTTGTGAATCGGACGCACCCTGTAATGAGCCTCATTTGTAAAAAAAAGGGGTCGTTTTTGGTCTGAAATGCATATGGATAACTTCATTTAAATATGCATGAACAGCGACACCGCGCTGTGTCACTATTTCCTTAGCAGCAATTAAGTGTGCTTTCCACCCACTGTGGGTGGTTTGTGAATCACACGTTTTTTTTCCTCTGTCTTTTGCGATGGTTATAATGTCCCCAAAAACGATGCAGTCCTTTTGTGAATTCACCCCTCTCTCTCTCCTAGTATCCCTTTCTCTCTCTCTCTCGTAGTCTCTTTCTCTCTCTGCCTCTCTCTTTGTCTGTCCTGACTTTCATCTCACCATGCGGAGTCAGGACACGTTCTGTATCAGACATAGACAACGTGTGTGTGTATGTGTGTATGTGTGTGTGTGTGTCAGGTTTAACTGGCTTTAACACCCAGATTTTGGTGGCTTGGCACGTCCAGCATCCTTGCATACATACACACACACAGTCACAATGGTGTAAAAACACACACATACTTGTATGCATACCTACACACACATATATTATAATGCAAAACAAAAGTTGGGTTTCTCAAGGGAAATAAACTACTGGGACCTTGAATGTCAAACTCCAACCATTCTTGTGGCCTTGTAAACCCTGTGGCCACACACACACACGCGCACACACACACGTACACACACACACACACACACAGTGAATGAGTAGCTGACTTACTGAGCTGACTTACCTCAAAAACAAAAAATAAATCTATACTTGAGATTAACGTGGAAAACAGTAGGGATATTGATCACGTGGGAATAAAATAAACAAATGCAGAGGAAGAGAAAGTGAATGCGTGATTCTGGCAAACAATGCTGCATCTCACGCACATGCACACACACACACACACACACACACACATAGAGACACACAGTGAGTGGCTGGCTCAATGAGCCGGCTTACCTCAGGAATAAATCTAGAAATCACAGCACATATTAAAATCCATACTGGAGAAACTAGAAATAACCGCCTCACGGTTGTATGCCTCCGCCAATAAACTTTGTTTTATCATTGCAAGGACAGTCTTTATTTATTGAACATATATAATTAATGTGATTATTAGGTCAACTTAAAGGATTTTGGTGTCTGTAAAAGTAAGTGACAGCACTTCCACCGTTTTTGTAGAATGACCCAAGATCGTTCTCTCAGCTACAGTGGTAAGCAAAACATTATGATGTCACAGTGAAGTTGACCTTTGAACTTTTGGATATAAAATGTCATCACTTCATCATTTTATCCTATTAGACATTTGTGTGAAATTTTGTCATAATTAGCGTATGGATTCTTGAGTTATGGCCAAAAACGTCTTTTGTGAGGTCGCAGTGACCTTGACCTTTGACCTTTGACCACCAAATTCGAATCAGTTCATCCTTGAGTCCAAGTGGATGTTTGTGCCAAATTTGAAGAAATTCCCTCAAGGTGTTCCTGAGATATCGCATTCACGAGAATGGGACGGATGGACGGACGGACGGACAACCCGAAAACATTATGCCTTTATTACGCCTGCATTATGCCTCCGCCACGGCTATCGCCGGCGCGGAGGCATAATAAAAAATCTGTGTATTTCTAATAATATTTAGCTTTGTCTTTTGTGTCTGCTGGAGCTGCAGTGACTCATATAATAACTGCACTTTGAATATACCGAGTTCCTGTTGACAGAAAAGGACAAGACAATTTCTTCTACCCTTTTTGTTTGGCCTTCAGTTGAATAGCTGTTATTTTGTCAATGTAATTTCATTCAAATCAGTGTTTCTCTCTGGGACTTTCCCCGCGCACACTGTAATTACATGCAAGTTTGGGAAGGTAACATTACGCTGTCAGTGGTCAGCCTACATTAAGTCTGCACTGGTAACGAACTGCCCACGCCCACACACACACATACACACACACACACACACACACACACACACACACACGAGCTGACACAAAACAATGTTTCCTATTTGTACAGTTGACAAGAACTGCTGAAGTCTCCTCCAGGCTTTAAGTTGTTCCTGACAACACAAGTCAGCCTTCTGCTTTCTTTCTTGTGATTTTTGGTTTTGTCGTACAAATGGATGACATGAAACTTTAATGATCGAGTTAAAAACTTGAAATTAGGTCACTTACAGCAGCAAAACTGAAACTCCCGCAAAGACAAAATGGAATATACATAAAATTAGAGCAAATGGGTGGAAATACACATAATCCAAGTGACAACTCCAAAGTATCAAGAACATATTGGCTCTACTTATGTACTAATCTACGCTCTTAATTCAGGCTGAAGTCATTTCATTCTCCAGTGTCAAACTGAGCTACTAATGAACTCACAGTATGTGCCAGCAAAATGATTTTTACATGTAAGCCTATTTTGAGAAATGCCCGTTTGTTTACATCTGTTCTGAGGTAAAACGTTGGAGTAAACAAGACATTTTTTGAGTTATGATTTGAGTTATGGTATTTTCTAGGGATGGGATGATGTATCGAAATTCAATATATCGCAATACAATACGTATCGTGGGGCAGAAGAATGAATATTAGCTATTGGATATTAGCTCCATGTTATTCTGCTATAGTAATCACAAATGAGACGCTTGACCATCACAGTTTCACAAGCTCTCCGTCCAAATTATATTATCTGCACTTTGTAATGACATTTTTAAATTGTTGTTTACACTCTAGCAAGACAATGCCATCGCTAGAAAGATTTGTGTCTTATAAATAAACATAATTCTGCACAGTCAGACTTTGTTGTCACTGAACTTTTATTTATCACATCGTATCGTGGTCGTATTGAATCGTGAACCTCATATTGTGTATCGAATAGCATCGTGAAATAAGCATATCGTCCCATCGATAGTATTTTGCATCAGTGAGTCCTACCCTTCAAAAAACCTGTGTGTCTTTTAAGGAGTCACCTAGTTTCATATCAGCGCTCTATCTATGGTCAGAGGAATATTATACGGTCACTAAGGACTTGAACTTTGACCTCCGTACTATAGGCTGCTTGTAATTTTTGCTGATCTAGGAACTGAAGCTTTTTCCACTGTTGTGCTCATTATAAGTCCCTGGATAAGAGAGTCAGCTAAAAGCCTGAAATGGAAGACGTAATAGTTCTTTCATAAGCACTCTGACATAATCAGGCCCTATTCTCTCCTTCAGAAATATGCAAAAGACTTGATAGACTCAGTAAATGCTGTGACTGGTGGACACTGATTACAGGCATAATCATGGTCTCAACTCTTACTCATGTGCAGCAGGTTTTAGTCCCAGCTGGTGCCGTTATAAAATGAGAAATTAACGTAATCTGTGATGTATCATAAATATTCATAACACAAAGTTAGCCCCTGGAGCTATGAATTCATTCAAGACACATTTATTACTCCGCAAGTTGACCGAAACACCGAGATTTATCACACGGGCTCGGGTTCAGGCTGAAATTACACGGATTCAATTATTCAACAATGGAAATAAGTCACTAGCACGTCATTTATGGAACATACACTGATATTTCCTCTCCTGGCCTTCAGGTTTCGAGTGAGCTGTGTGTGATGGATCGTTTAATGACTTCTCAGACCATCGAGTGTGTCGCTGCCATTTTTCTCTGCCGTTTATTGCGCTGGAGAAACTCTACTCTGTTCATAAAGGCTGAAACAAATGTGTGTCTGTAAAACACACAGACACACACACAAAATGGCACAGAAGTGTAGCAGGACTTCAGCTGCTTGTTCTTCATCAACTTTCCAAGCACTTTCTTTCTTTCTTTGGTGTGTGTTAAGTATGATTAGACCAATATATCATGTCGATATTGGCCTTTTATTAACCCTTAGATGCATGCAAGTGTGCCAAAAATGAAGCAGCTGGCTTGTTTTTAATGCAATATCAATGCAATGAAAACATTTCATCATGTCATATCCCAGGTATTCCCCAAAAATCTTGTTAGTGATATCCCCCCCATTCAATTTTTTTTACGTATATAGTTTTACTTTTTAAGAAGACAGTTTTTGTATTACTACCCGAAGTTTCCAAAGATTACCTGTATGCATTTCCTATGGAATTTTGTGTGAAGTGTGCAACACACTTCAAATGTCAAAAGTGTCAGCAAGACTTATGTTACACTGCTATTATTTTGCATCTGATCTCCATTTTTGTACCTAAGAAAATATTTGATGTAGGTTATCAAATTTATTATGTAATATTTTTGCACATTCCTTTCCAGAAAATCAAGATTATCTCTCTATTATCATCATATTAGCCTACTTTATAGCTAGATAACATTGCGGTTGAGGATGTGTTGTTGGCATAACACTCTTTTATTTGTTGTTCTATATTCTTAGCACTAATATTGGCATAAATGATCAGCTATGGGCAGCATTAACCCTCATATAGCAGTACTCAGCCTTCAAAAACCCATAGTGGTTGAGCCCTAGCGTGACGACACTCAGATGTGATGGATCAACTTTACAGCCTTACTGTGCTACACAATGCCACAATAAGCAGTGATGTAAGTGAACTGCCAGTTCATATAGTTCTGATGAATTTTATAACCCATTTACATTACTGTCTGTGTCTAGTTTACATTTCTCCCACATTTCCATTTTTAAAGTACAAATTTTATGGTGTGAAACCCAGCTTGAAATGAACTGCTGTCCCGGCTAACAGAGGCAGGCTTAATAAAAAGACATGGATGTGACAATAAAGTTTTATAAGGCAGCATGTTCTTGAGGGATTATTCCCATTCCTTCCTGTGGGTGTCAGGTGATTGGAAATAATGGAAAGGAAGAAGGGCAACCTAGAGCACTGGCATAAACCTAAGAAACCACATACACATGGAAATATCCTTCTAGTTTTCATTGGCCTGCTCTGTTTGGGGGATCTGGGTTTTACACCTGTCCCATGGACTGGATTAGAATTGGAGCCCAGAGATCACAGCACCAGAAACTGAACAGGGCTGGACCGCCTGGGGAATCACATCCTCTAAATAAGACAGTGGGATAAAAAATAATTTAGTAGGCCAAGCTCTGCTACGGAGAATCTAGTTCATGCATGAATTTTATTATTCCCAATAAAACATTTCCCCCCCCTAATCAAGCCGCTCATTCAGCTGCAACACAGCTGCGTAGCACAAGTCATTATCATTTCTTTTTAGTCAGTGATGAGGTACAAAAGATAAACAGGATCAAAACAGGTGACACAACAGCTTCATGTTTCTGTCTGTCTCACCTTTAGAAGCCTTGCTAAGGTAAGAAATCTGTACATGCATGAAGCCCCTTTCCAATCTGGTCTCCATAGCAGAAAAATAATCTAACCTTACATCCTATGAAATATTGAACAGCCCCCTGCTGTTGTGCTTCACTGAGTGGAGGTACAATAGCATCCACACACACACACACACACACACACGCACACACACACAGACAGGAGAAAGACCAACAGGTTAAAAACAAGGAGACTGTCAAGTGACTAAGAGGGGGGGAGAGGGGACACTAGAGACGGCATGAATGAATGATCTAGGGCAGCAGCAGAACTGGCTTATAGGAAATAAAGCTGGTTCTTTACAGGCTGATATAAAGTTTGAACATAAAAGTAAATCAAAAATAGATCAGACATACTACTAGGGAAGAAAGATATTCCACTACAGCAAAATAGATATCTATAATAGAGGTGTGCTGGACCCAAAAACATAGACATGCATTAGAGGCCACGGACCAGATCCCAGCAACCCATATGGGAAGATTGTAATTGATGTAGCACTGAATTGTGAAATAGCATATACCATAGGCATCCCACCATAGCAGATCCACTGGTCATTTTGACTCTTATTCGTGGGATTTGATGCTTTTTACTCATTTTAAGCATTCTCCTATAGATTAGACATATTTTGGTCTAAGGTGATAAATCCTTTGTACAGAAGTATATTGTGTGCATCTTAAAAAAAATAATAATAATCACCAGGTTTTCTCATAAAAACAAGACCTTTTCTTGTTATTGAGGAAATGATCTGTTGATTTCCAATTGGCAGCTTCCTATCAGCAAAATATAAAGGGAAACCTAAATCTGTTTCTAACCCTGTAAAACATGGCAGTACATGCATTTTTCACTTCAGCTATGCAGACTATTACATTTATGATTCAGTTATGAATAATTATGACATACATGTAGGTGGTCACCATAATCTAATCAGCGTTTTCAGTACAGAACTTGAGATCTGTCATACTGGTGGCCCAAAATTATTTAACCCTGAATATGATGTCACATTATTAAAAGCACAACAATATTGCAGATCTTTGTGTGTGTTAATGATCTAATAAGAATCCAGGTTATGAGCTGTGCAGAGCGGCATGGGAACTAGTTTTCTGACCCAGAGAGCTGTAGTTAGCCTGGCCCAAAAACATTTAACCCTTCAGAATCCCCTCTGAATTTGTCCACAGCACTATTTTTGATTTGAGATGCATGATCCCCACCCCCCCACCCCAAAAAAAAAAAAAACCTTAACAGGCCAGGCTGGAGCCAGTGTTATCTAGCAGTGCTTGAGTCTCCCTTTATAGGACATCTATCATGTTTGTTGCCCAAAATGATTTAGGGCTTGATAGTTGAACTGGAGGGAACAACAGTTATGTATTATTTCACCCTGACATGCTGCCTTCAGGGCGGCACAGTGGCTCAGAGGGTGGCAATGTGGCCCCACAGAAAGAAGGACCAGGGTTTGAGTTCTGGTCTGTTCTGTGTGGAGTTTGCATGTTCTCCCTGTGTTCACCTGGGCTTCCTCCCACAGTCCAAAGACATAGTAAGTCAGGCGGATCAGAGACTCTAAGATTGCCCATAGGTGTGAATGGGAGAGGGAGTGATTGCTTATCTGTGTTCACTATTATGGACTGGAGACCTGTCCCTGCTTTCCACCAAATGCATGCTGGGAGAGGCTCCATCTCCCCATGACCCTGGAGAGGAATAAGCAGGTAAAGACTGAATGAAGTACTTCACATATTGGACCACCCGTTTCTGGGTCGAAATCCCTTTTGGGCCAGGCTAGTTTTGAAAATATACAAGCTTGTAGGTTGATATCAGCTGAAAAAGAAAAACTGGCAGGTTTCTTTTTCAAGATGAATGCGATATGCTGCCATACCATTCTCTCCATCTGCTCTAACTGGAACGTCAAGGCAAAGCGGCACAAGATGCCAGGGCTGAGTGTGTGTAAATCATAGATATATATTTGGTGTTACTATATATCTCTGGTGTGAATGTGTGTTTTACCTGCAGGGTCACTTGCTACAGGGTGAACCCCAGCTTCCAGCCCGGTGACAGCAGCACGGCGGCTACCTGCGTCACACGTTGCCAGTTCTGTCAGCTGGCAGACCCCGGCTGCAGAGGATTAGCTGTGTGCGTGTCTGAGTAATGAGTGTCCGTGCTGGGTTTCTGGCAGACCTGGCATCCCAACAGATTTCATTTCTTTAATTAATCGTCTCCAGGCTGCCGCTGTCTCTGACGAAGCAGCCAGAGGGAGGGAGAGCGAGCGAGCGGAGTGAGGAAGGCAAAGGGAAAAAAAGAGGACACAATTAAAATAAAGACAAAGGGGAAATAGGTGTCCCATAATGTGTCATAGGTAAAATGCTGGAGACATCATAACCTAGTAGCAGACAATGTTGTAGGTTATTACATGTTATGGTGGTTATAGAAGTTTTCATGGGGTCAAGTTTCCTATTTGGGATTCCAACTCTTAGGGCCGTTCCATTGCATTTTCCTAGCAGGTAGTTACAATGTCTGACTTTCTGACATGTAAGTAATATCACACGAGAGGGATTGCTGTTATATTTTAGACCGAATAACAGCCGCACTGATACACAGTATGACAGCACAACCTCCAGTGTGATATTGCTTTTATACCACCGCTCTATGAACAAAGCTATTCATCAAGTAATGGTAATTGGAGACAACAGATTATGATTTTTGTCTTTTATTCATCTCTGCCAACAAAAACAGTTCCCTCAGGATTCCACTACCAAGTGTTTCCAAACAACACATTAACTGTTTATGTTAGAACAGCTGCACAGCAGAGTGATACAAATATACGTCCCACTGCTGTTATACTGTATATCAGCACTTATGAATGCCTCCTGTCCAATCAAATTACTCGACCGGAACTAACTGTTGTATAAGTCTGGAATGCAGCATAAATTCAGCATAACATAATAAGATTCGTAAATCATTATTTTCATGGGTGTCAATTCTGAGTGCCATTTTATGTCAAATTTTTTGATCAACTCTGTAGATTATCAGTCTGAGCAGTTGATCAAAACTTTCCATTAAGACAGGTAAGAAACTATTACTTTGGTATCTTATTAATGACAAGTTGAAATTTTTTACATTATTCACCAAAAAATGTAATTTATGTTGTAATGTAATAAACACAAACCGTGATAACACATTATCTGTCAATAGGTTTTTAAATTGTGCCCAGCGTTTTACTACATGAGGCCCTTCATTACATTCTGAATTTATATCAGTTTATGTGCAGACATTGACATTTTGACATTACATTGCTACAGTATAGGAGTTACAGCCTCATAACAAGTGACATGTTTTGCCTATTTTTGTCCTTTAATGCATTTCATGCATTTGCGTCCAGTTGTGAACTCATCAGTGTGTGTGTGTGTGTGTGTGGGGGGGGGGGGGGACATGAATGTGAGTGGAATTCAAAGGCTGCCATCATTCATGGTGTTTTTGATCCATTATACATCTGGCAAAGATAAAGGGAGAGAGAGAGATTGAATGAGAGACACAGAGGCTGACTGCACTCCCTCTCCCCTGATATGATAATATGCCAACTGGTGAGTTTGATGTGGACACCACAATGCCTTCAGCAGGCAGCACCGATGGATAATCTCACCTTTACACAAGGGATCGATGTAAGAAGCTGATTGTGAAGCCGGTTTTGTTCGCTGGGGATCTGTGGGACTGAATAAACCATAGGGAGAACATAGCACGCCTAGACAGACAGTGGTGGATGTAGCAAATTCGTATCCAGCTTTAATAATCTCCAGTACAATAACACCGACACAGGGTCTTGTCTGAGGCTCTATTCAACGTGCCCTGCTGTCTGAGGTATGAAAGTAGGGATGTAGTGAAGGAGAAACCCACCTAGACTCTGTTCACCCACCTTTTTATTTCCAGCAGCCAATCCTCGCTTTCTTGTTTCTCTACTGATGTGAATTTGATTTATGAACAATAGTTCTGCCTGGCAGAGTTAAAAATGGATGAGACGTTGACTACAGCCATGCAAAGCTTCCCAGTTCTCTACAACTTAACAACACAGTTTTCTTGTTTTTCACATAATGTTACCGTATTAGTGCTTAAAAGCTAGCTATGTTAACTCAATCATCCAATTATTACTCTTAGACCCTTCATGTCTACTCTTAGACATGAAGGGTCTAAGAGTAAAGAGCATAAATTAATGCTTTTCTGAAAGTATAAATTACTTTTTGCCTTATGATGATCACCCATTTGAGGTCATGGTTTACCTCTTTTTTTAATCACTAAGTCACTGTGTCAAAGTTAGAGAACTGCTCGAAGGAGCGTCCTGGCTAAGTTGACTAGGCACGTCCCATGTGGCTGTGAAGTCCTGGGACCTTTGTCGCATGTCATCCCCCTCTCTCTTCCTCCTTTCCTGACTCTCTCTCTATTATACTGTCCAATAAAGCAGAATAATCTAAAAAACAGACAACCGATGGAAGAGCTCTCTCTCTCTCTCTCTCTCTCTCTCTCTCTCTCTCTCTCTCTCTCTCTCTCTCTCTCTCTCTCTCTCTCTCTCTCTCTCTCTCTCTCTCTCTCTCTCTCTCTCTCTCTCTCTCTCTCTCCCAGAGTTATCAATTCAAGGTCAGGATTTTGATGTCTTCTATTAAGAAGGCCTGGAAACTCCAAATGAGGGCAAAATGAATGATAGAAAAAAAGGTTTGAAAGATTTTGAAGTCATAGAAATGGATCATTTTCCCATCCCTCCCTCCTCTATCTTCAGCAGCAGCGGCTGAGAAGGACTGTGATGAGGCAGTCCTGTGGGACCAGGCAAGGCCCTCAAGTGATGCTGTCAGTGTGACAAACTAGTGGTGACCATGTGTGGTGGAAAGATGCTCAACAATGCGGAAGAAATGTAAGAGCTGCTGGAAACCTATATAAAGGAAGCCCATTATCACCAATTAGGTGTGTGAGCCAAGGTGAGGGAAAGGCAGATTTCCAGGGAGGCATAAACATGTGAACGTGTCCTTCAGCTATTAAGCCTTTTCCCAAAGTGTAAGCACTGTGCTGTGAAGACTGGGCCAACCACAGCTATGGGCGAGTATCAGAAACTTGTTCTGTATCGCTTCTACATCGCCAACATGATGATATCCTGATGATAACCGATCTACTGTTTTGTAGATTTTGGCCTATTATTAAACATCCATATCAGCCAGTCAGTGTCTGGAGGTTCCTCCCTGAGCACAGCTACAGAAAAAGTTTGCAAGACCTGCAATGAAATTTTATTTTCTTTGCACATTTTATTTATTGATTTACTTGTTCAATAATGTTAATTGGAAATTAATTATTCAGTTAAAGGCAGTGATGAATCCCAGAGTTTCCACTACCATTAAATAGATGCGATGGTCACCCTGCCTTAAGGAGCTGATAACCCACCTGAAGGAATTTCATTAGTCTGGTTTTCAGTGGAGAGTTTTAGTGTCCCATGATGGTCTGAAGGCTGTTTCAGAGGCTTTTCCACCCTGACAAGAATACAATTCTGGGGAAACACTGAATACTTTTGGCATTAAACGGGTAAAATTTAAAGATACCGAATATTGGCACAAAATATGAGCTATCGGCACTTTCAATACAAAAATATCATTATTAGCATCGGCTTTAAAAAAAAGCCCATATCGGTCAAACCCTTATGTAAACAGCTTCACCTGAATAAGACCAGAACCGGAGTATGGCCAGGTTTAACAGCCGGATTACTCTGGCATGTAAATATAGCCAGTGTCTCCAGATCTAACAGCCATCATGGTCCGCCACTGATGTTGATTCGCCAACTACTCCTGGTCCTCATACAGGATTTCATCTATGAGCACGTCGTTGTCGTCTATGGGGATTTCCGGACACAGCTGCTCTTTGAAGGCCAGGGCGATGGTGTAGGGCTTCCCTCTGGGGTGTCTGATGCAGCGCTCCAGGTAGGTGTCGTAGAAGCCCTTCCCCCGTCCCAGGCGCTTCCCGGATCGGTCGAAGCCCAGGCCTGGCATCAGGATCAGGTCCAGGCCTCCTAGATGATGGGAGGAAAGAGGATAGTCAGAGACAGAGGTATGGAAGATTTCTATCATCTTTCATCTTTTTTATCTGTTAACCTATTCTGAATAATTTGTTTTTATCTTTTAACCTACTCTGAATAATCTGTTTTTACCTTTTTTTATCCCCCCGCCCTCCCCATTACTGCACCTCAAAATGCACAACTCTCTCTCACAGGCATGGCTTTGACATGTATAAATGATAAATGTCGCTTAAAGAGTGACATTATGTATCCATTACTCAACCTCAAAACAACAGCAGGTTGGCCATCCAGCAATCTCCAGATTTGTTATTACCATAAATAATACATTATTGAAAGATACACACAGGCCCATGGTGGAAACCTGTTAAGTCTGCCCAGTGTTACATAATTATCCGGTCTTGAATGAGATAATGATTAATGATTTGGACTTACATAATAGGTCTCTTCTAACTTGTACTAAATTTCTACTGAAAATGAGATATCAATAGCAGTCATGGGTCAACAACCAATAAGATTTCAGTGCTTTCTTGTTTCCCTACTGATGTAATGTAATTTGTTTCATGAACAATACTTCTATCTGGCAAGTGCAAAATGAATGAGAAGTTGATTCCAGCCATTCAAAGCTTCCCAGTTCTCTACAACTTTTATTTGAAAGACTAGAGGAATAAACATCTCAAAAACGATGCTTGGAGAACAAGTTTTTTCTGTTCATTTTTTATTAATGCTACCTAATTAGCACTTGCTAGCTAGCTATGTGAACTCATCAAAAAGATGTAATGTTATAAAAAGGCAATACCCAAGCAGTGAAAAACACATGCTTTGTATAGTCTGTACGGTTGATTTCTTTGTTCAAACCTTTGTAGCTGCAGATCACTCCATAGATGCAATCAGAGCCTCTCACACCGCCCATAATAAGTCAGAATAGAGCGACTCGACAACATTGCTTGCAGTGCGAACGCACGGTTAGTGCTAGTATTTCTCAAAATTAAGACCACATTTCCCATAAACCCTGTTGCTTCCTGTCCCCCTCCCTTCCCTGGCATCTTTCTCTTTACTGAAGAGGATAAACATGTTGGAAGTGATTTTTCCATCGGCCTTTCACTCCTTCCACCATCTGCCATTGTCAGAAACTCTTTACTCGTTTGCTCTGGAAGAACTGCGCCCTCTTGCTGTTTTGTGCCATAAAGCAATGTCCCTTTGTGCTGTAAAGCAATACAGTAGATTTCCTGTTAAATCTGACCAGGTAGCACACAATGTAAAATCCTGTGTAGAGGTCGGTAGAGGGCAGGCTGCCAATCTTCTCACCAATGGTCTTGTTTGTTTACGGCAATGACACCAATGTCTCAAAATTAATGTGGTAATGATTTATTGATGTTAAAATGCCACATGTAGCAACCATACGCATAGTATAAGTTCAGTACTTATGAGAATATGCAAGTTATTGGCCATTCGCTCTGTACTCCCCATCCCTGCATGCAGGTACCCATACAGGTATGCACAAAGAGCTTTGAAGATCTAAATGAGTTTCCAACTGAAGACAGCGAAGTAGTTCACCACACACACACACACCGTCGCAGCAGGTGGGAACGGAGCGCTCATTACCACAAACTTTATTTAAGTTGTTTTTCTCCCCCTTTCAAAAGAAAGAAATCTTCAGATTACTGTTCCAATGGGGAAAGAAGGGAGACTGTGAGGAAAATCCTGAAATTCACCCTGAAATTTGTTGTCTGAGATTCTGGTACAAGACGTGACAGTATATGACAGCTACACGAGTTTCACATGGATTTTGAGGCTGAGAAAAGTTTGTCTATGTTTATGTTACATATGCCAACAATAGAGTAAAGCAGACCTGTAACTTGAATTATAATAGGCTAGGGAAGTTCTGAAAAGTGGATTTTCCATCTAAGTAACATTCTTTCTGAACATACGTAGATATACCCCAAATCTACACCTACAATAAGCGATATCAGACGTGTGCTATGTGGAGATTTCCTTCAGACATAATGATATAAACCAATATCTACACAGCAGCAGCTGTGTTGTTGTTTTCACCTCTTTTCTAAAGCTTGATGTCAAATTCCTCTCCGGAACGAAGCTCCTCCCGCTCCATTCAGCAGCTTTTCATATTTTAAAACTAGCTTGTCTCCTCCCTCGCTGTTTAAAAGTGTCGCTCTCCCCCTCCCATTCCTGAAAAAGTTTCTCGTAATGGAGGAACCGACCGAGCGAGTAAACTTGTTAAACTAGTAAACTTGCTACCTGCCTCTTCACTCGTCATTGTGGAACTTTCGGCAGGAGAAAGATCTGGCAAAGCGAGACTGGTAACTAGTGACACTTCTCAGCAGGTATGTTTAGCTATTAGCCTTTATGCACGCTGCTTTGCTAGGTTTAGTTACTTAGTAAGCCTCCGTAGTGCAGTAGCTTTGCTGTGCTTTATTTACAAATGTGTTGCGGTTTCTGTCACCCTCTAGTGGTCGGAAAATCGCTTATTGCAGCTTTAACATGAATTGATTCTAATTACACATTTTGATCAGATTCCATACAAGTCTGCATGAATATGTATATTATTATTATTAGTAGTAGCAGCAGCGTTTTTATAAATTTCAGTGGAGAGTTGTAGTGTCCTATGATGGTCTACAAAACTATGCATTAATATATTGTTATTATTATTAGTATTATTATTATCAGTAGTAGTAGTAGTAGTAGTGGTAGTAGTAGTTGTAGTAGTAGGGTTAGTTTTCGTGTCCCATGGTCTAAATGCTGTTTCAGAGGCTTTTCCATTCTCACAAGGATTACATTCTGGGGGAAACACTGAATACTTGTAATATTATGGAATTTTTGGCAGGAAAAAGGTCAAATTTAAAGATATTGAAAAAACCTGCAAAAATCCTTGTCAGTCAAACCCTAGTTACAATATAAGTTGGACTACTGAATATTGTATTATCTGTGTTATTCAAAAAATCACTTCTCCATGTAGGCCTACCGCAAACATCATTAAATAGGAAAGAGAATTGTGTGAGCCAGGGAGTAACAGAAAAGAGTTTGTATGAATAAGGGATTTTTTTTCAGTGGTAAATCCTCAGCGGCCCCAAGCCAGTTCTGAGAAACAGCAGGATTGCGGCATAAAAAAAAAACTCTCAACTGAAAGGAATGAGCTCAGTTTACCTGGTGTACACATTTAGCTGCAGGTTACGGGATTTCAACGAATTTAACGCTTTTACCAACATTTCAGTTTCCACAACAGGGCATTTTCAAACCCCTCAAACATATTAGGAAGTAGCTTGCTAATCTGGTTAAATCTATCCCTGTTAAAAGCATGAAGGAATGTGCTAAATCACCTGGTTTGGAAAAGCCATAGGAGGAAAAAGCAAAAATATTACCTTTACATTTTTGTCATTTATCTGATGCTCTTATCCAGAGAGACTTACAGTGAGTGCAACAGTAGAATAAGCTTCAATTCGTACATCACCAAAAATAACAATAAACTAAAATTAAGGAGGTCAAAGGTCAGGGGTTTAGTGGCCTCATAACATTGCTGTGACCATACAACAATCATGGAAGAGTGAATTGCTAAGAAAAGAAACAGAATGACGCTAAGGAGAGGGATAGAAGGGATTTAGCTTGGAAATGAAGGTCAGATATTTAGAATATTTGAACTTTTACTGTAGCTCCTTCTGCCTGAGACTGTCAGATTATGGTATCATCTGTCAGGGGAAATATTCATACTGAATGATATTCAGTTTGCCATCTAGCATCTAGTCTAAATATAGCATCAGTGATGAGAGATGGGGTGGGGGGGGTGGTTACCTGGACTTCAATTATAGTTATAGTGCTATGCCAGGATATTTTAGATATTGAGAAAGGGTGGCATAAGCTCACCAGCAGCTGACATTTAATTTCACTGATTACAATAACTAATTATAAACTCCAAAATGGGATCCTTCAGAGGATTAAAAGGTGCTTATACAGGAATATTGATTTTTTTTATGGCAAACCAAAAGAATGAGATTAACATATGGTTGTGTAACCAAGCAGAATTTGGTTCCACTGATATCAGCAGGTAAGTTTCTTTAGAGGCACAACAGCTCTATCTGCTGGTGAATCAATGTACTTTGGTTCAGGTCACACAATAGACAGCTGACAAAATATGAGTGTGAGTTGGAATTTAAAAATCCTGTTAAGATAATTGTGGAGTTTGTGTATGTGAGAAAGTGAAACAGCATTTACAACATCAAGGGACACTAAAACTCTCCACTGAAAGTCATACTAATGAAATTCTTTTAGGTGGGTTAGCAGCTCCTTCAGGCAGCGTGAGGCAGGTTTCATGTCAGGTTTTACAGACCGACACCACTGAAGCTGTTGAGTAAAATCCTCCCACTCCACACTGGAATCATTTCTCTGGTCAGACATCTGATATAAAGATTATAATCTAGTTGTGTTCAGGGAGGAACCTCCATCATATCAGAGGTAGATGACACTGACTTGCCTATAAAAGGTCAAATGTGGGCTGATTTACCAGAAAACTGATATACTGGTCCAATAGTAATCCACCCTCAAATGCCCAACTGGTATCTGTTCAATTAAACCTGGGAAACAGGAAAACATCCTGGTATTTTCAGTGCATGGTCATATGAGGAAAGTTACCTATTAAACTTCTTCAAAATTCAGTAAGTTGAAACAGCTGGTACTACGTAAATAGACACAAAGAGGAGCTACCAGGAGGACAAACTAGTTATCGCTACTGATGGTGTGTGTGTGTGTGTGTGTGTGTGCGCTGACCGGTGTCGAGCGCTTCCTCTCTGGTGCTGTCATCGTCGGCAGGCTGTCTGATGTTCCAGGAGGTGAGGGGCAGCGCCTCCATGTCCTGCAGGCTGTTCAGCTTCAGCATGTCCATATGGCTGCTGTTGGTCTGGTATTTGGGGATGAAGCAGGTTTTACCCTGTTTAAACAGGTCCTGGATGATTTCCTCGGTGCGCACCTCATCGTGCATGCTGAGGAACACAGCGATCCGCTCACAGCCCGCATATTTGGGGTGTCTGAACAGCTGGATGAAATGGCAGAGGAAGAGGATGAGGGTGGTTAATGTCTCATAAATAAATGCCTGTTTTGCTACTTCTATCGCAGATTGATATAACACAAGTGATTCAACCCATAGAGGGCTTTCTTTAGAGGTAACATAAATATGGACGTATTAAGGACATAACACACTATGGTGGCCATATTGGAGGTCCTCAGCTCTTAGCTTAACTTGTAGACATCATTTTATCATTTCCATTTCATGGCGAAAAATCTAAGCTATTTACCATGTACATAACATTTTGCAAATAATTCATACCAAAAATGCAAAATCCTTCTGTAAATTGAATTTGCAGTTTGCATAACCTCCAAAGCAGTAGATGGTGATAGTGAGCTGTGAGTGGATTGTACATGACTTCAGCTCAGTGACCGTAAAAAGCTATGACTTTGGAACAAACCAGTGCTAACTGCTTTCGACAGAGCCTTTGGACCAGGGAGGTTTTATCTTGATACCCTGGTCTGTACCTGTACTAACGGAACTCTACGTCCCTCGACTGACTACAGGATTTACAGTTGCACATTATTAAGTGGGCTAAACCTGACTTTAGCCTCTACAGCTAGGACTATTGATAGCCCCAACTCCGTTCAAAAATCTGGTAGTTTATTGTTGCCTTGCTTATAGGCAAGTAAGATAACTTAATACTGTCCAAATATCATTAGGACACTCTTCAATTCGGCATGCATCTAACCCACCAATAAGCACTTTATTTCAATCAAATGCCAAGTTTTAGAACTGGTTCACACTGCTCGTCACCGCCCACCATGGGGTGTATTTTGGTGGAAGAAGATTGTGGGAATAACATGTGAACTACATAGAAAAGGTGAAATTCGAGTTAAATAAAAGCTGCTTGATATATTGGATGTATGCCGAATTGAATAATGGAAAGTATTAATTAAAAAAAGGCTTAAGTCATGTTCTAGCATACATGCACCTTTGTCGATATCCAAGGCAATATTGAATTGCCAGATTTTTGAATGGAGTTTGTCTTACAGGTTCTCTTCTATGGACACGTATTGGGGTTATCAAAAGGCTCACAGTACACTATGCAGTAAGATGATTTCCAAACCACCAGTTGGCATGCCCTACCTACCTTTTGTGAAATGACTTGAGACTGTCGAAGTTTCTCCTGGTCACTTAACGCTGCAACCCGTCGCTTTATTTCTTTCCTCAAAGCTTGCTTAGCTGCACGCAAGGCGGCCATTCTGCTTCTGCAAACTCCAAGTCAGCTTGAGCAAAAGCAAATCGAACAGAAAACTGCTCTGTCAGTTGGTTCTCGCGTCGCAAATAACTGTGCTGGAATAAGGAGGAAATTTCGACAGCTGTATTTGATGTCACGCAACTTTCCAGCAGTTAAACATTAATAGATACACCAACGTGCCGGGTGCCAAAGCACAAATGACAAGGTGTTTTTGAGCATGTGAAGTATGCAAACATTCGTTGTCAATAGAACAGTGAAGAACATATCACTGCATTCATAAGTGTTACAGTAAATATCTGACAGTGTCCGCACTACTACTCCACATGTCTGATGCCTGGTATCATGTGATGTCAATATCCCAGTAACCTAAAATTAAGACTTCCGGCTTGGGCGCAAACCTTCAGAATAAAGGTTTATGGGCTGGTTTCGCGGACAGGGATTAAAACCATTAAGACAAAATGCAATCGAGATATCCATTGAAAAAACCCTTAGTCTAGGACTAGGCTTAATCCCTGAACCATCCATAAAAGTGTAGTTAATAAAGATTTAATTTTAAGAATGTTAAGAATTTTAAGAAATGGATGTGACAAATTAGCTATGAAATATGTAATTAAGAATAAATAACGTAGCAAAACAGTTGTATATCGTTCTTGGTCATGGCTGAACACATCATCTTGGGCCTCTGCATTGCTTGCCGAAGTTCTCCAGAAACCTACCATGATTTTGCTGATAATGCTGGGCCTAAATATTGGTGTGTTGTTAAAGTACAGGTCTGTAGGAGTGTGTTGGCATTTGTCTTGTGCAGTAGCAATGAAAGGTGACTTGTGTAATGTTTAACCTATTGTCGTATGTTGTCCAAAAATGCCATTTCTCTATTGAAATGTACAGCGGAACTTCCAACAAAATGATTAGAACAATTATTACCATAGAAAAACATTGTAGATAATGTGTAGTTGCATTTGGTGCTTACATACTTGCTTTTTTGTGCAGAATGTTTTTTAGTCAATATTTGAATGCTGTGGATTTGTAGAGATGAGGTTTTCATTCTGAAAATAATTGGACCGGTAGTGTTATTCTTGTTCTGGCTGCTGTATAATATAATACTTCCATGGGCTGAAAAACAGGCTGAGCAAGAGACCTATATGTATTTTTTAACACTATACCGAAATTTCTCTAGTTTAAATTGGAATTTCCCCTCAATCTGGACTTCTTAGAGTCACATAGCAAAGTCTGTCTACTGTGAACCATTATAATAACCTTTGTGTGCCATACAATGCCCTGTGTTAAACATTCTCAGTCCTGGTCCTCAGGACCAGAGTAGGCTACTACTGATTTTCCATCCTCCAGCTAGTTGCCTTCCAGGTGTCCCAGGTGTAAATCAGTCTCTGATTAGATGGCTACATTGTAAACCAGCAGGACTCTGGATCTTGAGGATTGAGAACACAAGATAAGCAGTTCGGGCTGTTCCACAAAAGGGTCCAGGTGCTGCCTCACCATGTAGACCTGCCTCTGACAAAGCAGGTTTGAATTTGGCCTGGGACCTGTGTTGCATGCTCTCTCTCTCTCTCTCTCTCTCTCTCTCTCTCTCTCTCTCTCTCTTCTATTTTGTCTGTACATAAACTGTTTAATAATAGAAATACCATAAAATAATCCTTAAAAGGGCATTTCCCCATGACATTTTTGAAAACATGCTTTTAAAAACTAATTTCTGAGACTTTTATATAGTAGCATGTACATATCCTTTCAATGGAGCAAATACAGTGAAAGTACAGTATACTTGCATTTCTGACTTCTCACTGAGCTTACTGTAATAGCTTGATATTTTTTTCATTACTGGCAGCTCCCTTCCCTATTTTGAGTATGTGTTTGACTAATAAGACGGTAATCTTTTACAACAGGCTATGACATATGTAGTAAGTGTAAAATAGATAATGGTGTAAGCCTATCAGTGTTTTTCATCTGTGACATCTATTCATATGATGGCTTGTGTCTATCATTGGAACGCAAAATTCAGTTTTGAGAAGACATGACATGGTTTTGAATGTACTGCGTCCTTTTGCAAGAGATTTGAGGATTTTTGCATTCTGTGTCTGTTTTTTGTATTTGTATTTAGAGTTTTGAGAAAATTAGGTAGTTTCAGAAAACGTGGGTAAACAATTGACTGTACAAAGTGTATTAATTGACTGGTTAGGCCTATACCAGCTTTTAGCTTATAGCGTCAATAAAATGATAAACTTTCTCATCATTTCATTCGCCCTCATTAATTATTAATGACTTAGTAAATTAAACACAATAAATACCCCTCCCCCCCCCCCAAATAATAATAATAATAATAATAATAATAACGATAATAATAATAATAAATAAATAAATATAAAATAGTGATTCCAACTACTCATAATTTCTGATTTGTACAAATCCTCTATTGACACCAATTCATTATGGACTAGCAGTGCCTCGCGCGCCACCTCTGGCCAATCTGTGGTTGATATTGCACCCTTCTCCTACACCCCCTTTGACCTGACGTAATGGGATACACCATCCAGGTCAAGGTGACGTTCTGCAGCCAGACCCTTTTGGTGTTTTTCTGCATAGGTCGCCACTTTAGATAAAATTAAATCATAAAACCATTCTATAAACGAGGCCCAAGACGCTGGTCCTCCACTAACTTGTCAGTGGTCTTCCAACAGCGCGTCGGTATGGTTGCTATGGTATTTAGGACGCTTCTGCAAGTGTCCATAGGACCAGTAGGCCCAGTTTGGCGTAGTGTTGAGTAGGGGTGGGGAAATGTTTTTCTTCAATTAAACCAGATAGAGACGTTGGACAGCCGCCAGATAATTTTGAGACGCCAACGACTTTGAAACGGGCGGCCGAAAGAAAAGGGTAAGGTCGTAATAAGCCTTTCAGCTCAACTATGAGAGCTAGAGCTACAAGTACGTTTATCCCAACATGGAGAGAACGGTACGCCAAACTCCGTTCAAGAATCCGGCAGTTTAATGTGACATTGCTTATCAGCGAAGTACACACTTCAAGAACATCGCCTGAGACCTTTAACACATTGCTAGGGGTCACTTGAAATTTGGCATATATTTCATTCACCAAGCAGTACATATTTCGATAATATTACAACTTTTAGAATTGGTTTTCCCGATATTCCCACGACCTTCCCTCGTCGAAATACGCCGTGGAGGGCGGCAGCGACCATGTGTGGACAATTCTAAAAACTGCAATTTTATTGAAATTAAACGCTACTTTGTGGATTATATTTATGCCGAACTCACCGATGGAGCAAGTAATGCATAAAAATGTCTTAAGGCATGGCTTACAAGGTATGCATGTATGTCGAAAAGCAATTGGCGACATTAAATTGCCGAATTTTTTAATGGAGTTCGTCATGCGTTCTCTCCATACAACAGAATGACATGTTTCTACAAGTATGCAGAGTTGGTGAACATGCTCGTTTCACTTTGATAATTAGATTGTTGCACTGGGTCTTGCTAGAATGTTATCCTGATCATTTCGAGCTAACAAACGCAGATGTTTGGGAAAACTAACTAACGTTAGTTTCTCCCCAGTTTTTCTCAAGGCTACTGTTCGGAATTCAAGTGAAACTCCTCACTCACTTTGTTTACATTGTTTCTGTCTGTAAGAGAATGTATACACATAGAAGCGATGCTCACAATATAATGATGTCAATCCAGTATTTTGCAATATTTGTCAGGACTTGTTTTCAGCTGTCAGTTAGGACTTTCCCCCTTCCCCCAACCAGCTGTTTACTAAAGACAATAACAAATGATTGACGTGCCGCCCAGCCAATGAATACGCGAGTATGGGCGTGGCTTGTGCAGCAGCTAGCCAATGGCGGCAGGCTGTGTGTTATTGCATTGTGGATCTATGCATATGATGTCGGATGTTATCTGTGTAGAAACGAAGAAAAAGAGGAGCAGAGAGGGGATTTGGGACAATTATTGAGGTTGGTCGAATACAAAGTTTCATTATAAGAAACTGGAAACCTTTTTAGACGTTTTACCCAATGAAAGGCAAGGTTATCTGTCGCTTATGTGTCGAGCTTGTGTGGTATGTTGATGCTTTTATCAGAACAAAAGGGGGCTGTTGAAGCAGGAAATGAAAGGATCACTATGTTGTTGCCTGGGTATTTCATTGTAGAATATCTTGAAATGCACTTCAATCTGCTCCAACTTCAGTTTGTTGATGCTAGTCCGTTGTATCCTCATTGGGGTGTACATTTGGGCAAAGTTTAGGTCGCAGATATTCTTTACAAGGTTATGCAGAATATATCTATGATTAGGTTGAAAATCTCTGTTGGTAAGGTGGGTATTCCCCTGAGTTTTAATTGCTGGAGTTTACAGTTGGTGTCTCGTCTAACTTGTACTTGAAATCTATACGCTTAAATTAGCAATGCCAAACTATCCTGCGTCTTTTGACTTGTTTAGCAATGCAACAAAGTAACCTCTTACACTGTCAGTTATAGACGGTCATCTGTAAAGGTATGACATTTTTAGTCAGGTTTTTTTTTTAATATCATTTAAAGATAAGATATCACCTATTATGGGAAATCTGGTTGCCAACAGCTTAACATTTAATTCTGCCAGACTTCACTGTTAGAGAAACATTTGACCTGTAGTAGCTGTTTAGCTACGAGCTAGTCTGGTGTGTTAATGTTCACCCTGTTTTGAATACAAGGAGGCCAGGTCAGTAGGTCACTGTCAGCCATGTGGTTACTCAGGTGAGGGTCATAGTTCAAGAATAGTATCTGGTTTTGTTGGGGCCTGCCGCCATGCAAACTCAGATGTCATTGTCATGGTCATTACACTAGACTGATTCTGAGTTCTGCGCTATACACTGAAACAGACAAAATAAAACATTCACTATGTAACAGTGGCATTACACTGATGCCAAACTTGATAGTTTCAGTTCCAGGTAGGGAGCCGGAATGCTTGTTTTGAAGTAGTTTCCCAGCAGCCTTGAGATTGGGTGTAAACCAGTTCAGTCCAGCTGGAGGATGAAAAGCCATCTCTAGCACCCTGCCCTTGATTTGCTAAGGTTTAATGTGTCATTATGGGAGGACTAGTTAGGGTGTTGCTGAGCCTCACACATGGTGTACAGGTCAGGAATTCATTGGTAATTAAGTACTCAGTATCCTAATACATAGCTTGTGGGTGTGCTTCATCGGTAGGAGAGGCAGGGAGAGGGTATACGGTCGTTCAACAGCAGTGGATTTGAGAAAGGCAGAATACAACAATATCAAGCCTCAGATAGAGAGCAGGCCAAAACATAGGCTGCTTTTACAACAGCTTTCAGTGTCTTTCCACTTATTGTATGCCACTTTGGAGTTATAGCCTGCTTTCTTGTCCCTCTATGTGTGATTTCAACTAGGCCCTCCCCCAGATTAGAGATATTCCAGATTAACACTGGATTAGGCTCTCTCTGTTAATGTGGAAGATGTATCCCAGAATATAGTCCCTCTTCTTCAGCACCAGTGGGATAGCGTAACTCACAGGCACTGGAACTGGAACAGGTATGAACAGGAGTCAAAGTGAACCCAAGTTCTTGGTGCCCCAAAGCTATCTCCTTACTCCACAGTTCCCAATAGAGATACTATAGGGAAATCAACAGAAGCCTGTGCTATAGCTGGGTGGACCAGCACTCCATTAGGTTCTCATGGAGAAAATGGCAGTAAAAACAGCACCAGATGTCCTGCAGAGGAAATGTACTGTTACATCACCACACACCAGCATTATAATCGTAGGAGGCTCAGCAATATGCCACATTAGCAGCCTCACATTTTGTCTTTGACTGCTTTGGTTCTGATATCTACATGGTTACCACTACATGGGGTTAGGCAGATATTGGTGATATATGAGTTCGTTATTGACCTTTTATTAAAAATCTGATATCAACCAGTCAGGCTCGTCCACCTCTGATTGGATGGATATGATGCAGTCTGATTGATTAGGCTATTTATTGTATAATTGATCAATAATACACTGGTTGTCTGTAGGAAGCCTTTAACCTGAATTGATTCTAATGATGGTGATGCCATTTTGATCTGATTCCACACAAGTATGAATGCGTATGTTTTATTGTTTTTATTTTTAACCTGGATTTCAATGGAGAGTTTTAGTGTCCTATGGTTTAAATTCTGTTTCAGACACTTTTCCACCCGGACAAAAATACAATTATGGGGGAGATACTAAATACTTGTTATTTTTCTTTATTTGGTATTAAAATTGACTAATTTAAAGACATCAAATGTTGGCACAAAATATAAAAAAATATATCAGTATCAGCCTTCAACAATCGGTTGAACCCTACTACATGATAACAACAGAGGGAAGACCTGTTCTAGGTTAACTTGTTATATGAACCTTGCAGGGTCGAGTTCTGTGACACTCTGCCCCTTTACGGACTAACCCTCCTGTCTCAAACTGACGTCAGCTTGTTAGGAGGAAACAGAGTAGGCCAGGGTCCATCAGCTGATCTTCATGTTTCTCTTGCGTTTTGTAAATGTCTTATGAGGGCAGGCTGGCTCGGAGAAGCAGAAGTGAGAAAGGCCACAGACACTGCCAAACTAGGGCATGACCAAACACCAAGACATATGACATCTGTTGTAATACTGTCTGTCTTTTTGTTTTTTTTTTTTTGGCATAAAACCTCATAGGCTGTAGTTGGATGTCCTGTGCACAGCAGTACTCTTCTCAGGTGTTGGTTAGAGCAGGAAAAATAGTCCATGCAACAGCTGATGTGTTCTACCATACTGAAAGGCTTCAGACCTGTTTCATATTTACATATCTTTAGTGTATTTAAAACAGCAACAACAGAATCCATTGTAGCGAACACAAATTTTGTCATCAGGCTTCATCAAGTTTACTCATCAACAGTCAATAAGTAACGGGTATTTAAATAGACAGTGTTTGACAAGGGTGATGTGACTGCATGCACAAATGTACAAACATCATTTACAACACAATCTTAAAGGCATTACTAAAACATTTTATTCAGTATATCAACACTGGCTGTTACAGAATCAAAATCATACAGATGCAACTTTTAAAAATAAACATGAAATCTGTTGAACAGAAAGTCAGATTAATATTACGCATTAAAGGGGTAATAAGATTTTTACTGCTACATAGCACAAAATTACCATAATCTATCTGCGGGGGGTTGATAGGGTTTTTATTACCTGTAGATGTAAGGAGTTAATGATGCTACACATGTACTACATCTACTACATGTACTAGGTCTGAACTCCTAATCTCAAACAGTCTCTAATAGAATTTAAAGCCTTATGGCCTAACAAATAAGTTTCCAGAATGTGTTAAAACTGCCTGTGTTTGTCTGTTTTCCTCAGTAACAAACTTAGTTGCTATGTAATTTAATTTCATAAATCGTTGCTTCCACCTTCATCAAGCCTGTCTTAACTAGTCTTGTGATGTAAATACTGACCTGTCCACCTGACACTGTCTTCCACAGGAGGGATATGGCCCAAGAGACCAACCAGAGCCAGGCTCCTCTGCTCTGTACAACCGGCTGTGGTTTCTATGGGAGCCCCAGGAATAACGGCATGTGTTCGGTGTGCTACAAAGATTTCCTTCAGAGACAAAACAACAATGGACGTGTCAGTCCGCCAGGTGGGAATTAAAAACACACAGAATATCTACTGTGACATTATTCACAATGCTGACTTGTCTTGAATATCTGCACGCTGAGACGCTTTCTGTATCCTGTATGTATGGCCTTCTGTATCATCTGTATTGGTGAAGAAAAGTGTTGAACTGCAATAATTAAAGGATAAGTTTGCCAATTTGGACCTATATTGTCTCTTACATACCTGTAGTACTTGGACCCACAGAGAATATTGGCTCCAGAGTCAGCTGTCGTTTGTCGAGCTCCGTTGCTAGGCCTCAACAATGAGTCCAAATGGGGTTTGTCAAAATATCTCCAAAAAAGCCATTTGTAGGCTCCACAGGGGAGTTGAGAGTAAACATGACACAGTTCTGCCATTACACACACTTTCACTAATCAGGAAATCACAGAACAATTTTTCTCTGCTGCAGCACAGACTGCTGTGGGGTGAAAGTGCGTTACTGGCGGAGTGATCTAGTTTTGCGGACGGAATGTTGCAGCAACAAATAGTAATAGGATACAACAGAGAGAAATAGAATATATTAAAATGAGGAGTATTTAAACAACACAATTACAATTGTGTTATGTTTAAATTACAGTTACAACAATAGAAAATGTTAAGTAGAACTAAAACAGTGAATAGTATGAGATATATGAATAACAGCAGGGTGAAAAATAGCAGCAGTGGAAAATACTCAAGCAGAGAAATGAATGAAACGTATGTAAGATATGTAAATGTGCAAAAATATTACATTTGCAGTGTGAATATTAATGGAAAATTATACAAATATCAAGATATATGCAATATATAACAAATTAGAAAAAAAAAATGAGTAACAACGAATATGTGAATATACAGCATATATACAGGATGTGTAAAACGTGAATTGTATTTGCTTAACAGGTCCACAGAAGGCCATTCATATGTACAGAAAGTATCTAGTTGTGCAGACTTGCTTGGTAAAATACTATTCACCTTATCAATATATTCATATTTACAGGTGTAGATAACTTATGTACAGAACGTGCAGATTTGGGTATGTGCATTAATGGCTGTCCACCTTATCAAAAACTCATGTGCAGAAAAAGTGACAATGTGCACTGTTTTCATGATCAGGACATATTTATGACCGGAAGTAGCATCCATACAGAAATGTGTCCAGAAAAAAATAGGCAGAGGATTGTAAACAGGTGAGTGAATAAGTGAATACATGGTTGAAATGTGCTTTTGTTGTGATTTCAGGTCTGTCCTCTACAGACAGCAGTATTGGAGAGTCGCTCCTAGCACAGTGCTCCGACACTACTACTGTATCTGTACCAACAGCCATATCCCATACAGACACAGCATCTGGACACACCAGGTACTACAGCCTTACCATCTCTCCAATGTCAAATGCAGTTTCTGAAAGTTTTTGGGCTCACCTGCCAAGGGCTGCTAAACTAAAAACAATTACCTGCCAAGAATAGTTTTTACCAGCCCAAATAATTCATATACATTTGTCATCCTTCCTGTTTTCAATGCTATTTCATGTACCGAATCAGGTACTAACCCTGTGAAGCATTCAATAAAGAGACGATATTTGATATCAAATATCGCCCCGCCCACTTAAATATTCTTAAAAGTTCTAGCCTAGCCTAGAAATGTATATAATTTAGGAGAAGTAAACTAAAATACTAATACAGGACAGTATTACAATATTAAATTTTGCATATCTCCCAAGATTGTTTACAAGTATTAATCTTCAACTAACATTAGTCTGGTTAACCATCCAGGCAGCAGAGAAACAGAAGTTTAGATGCTACTGCTTTGTATAGAGCAGCCTAACAAGCAGCCAGTCAGAGCCATTGTTTTGCCTTGATTTGATTTGCTCATGGTCAGAAAGGGTGTAAGGTGGTCAGTGGGGACAAAGTCCGAGAACAGGCAAAGACCAAAGACCCAAGGCATTCAAATGTTATCGTCTCAAAAGGTTACCGGATAGTGTGGTGGGTGACCCTTACTGATTTACCCGCCAGAGACAAATCTTACCTGCATTTTACCTGCATGCGGGTTAATTTCAGACACTGGTTGAATGCATACATTGACTTCTTGATATGGGGAAACCTTACAATGATTATTTTGTTACTTAGCCAAACGTCACCTTCAGAAATGTGTCAGATTACAATGTAATTATCTGAGGAACTTGCATCATGCCCTTCCTCTTTTTTTTCACCAGAGAACACTGTGTGTATTATATCTTTGTGGTGTGATGTCACATGGCCTGAAGCCTGTATGTGTGTGACGTGGTTAACTCTATTGTATTCCAGAGGCAAGCAGGGATAATAGCCATGATGAGAGTAAGACAGTCTTTAGACCCATAATGAGTCCCTCCTGGCCAGGCCATGTCTTCTTTTCCTTTTAAAAACTATTAATGAACTTAATTTATGGTTGTTGCCATAAATGTTGGGTTCAGATTTGATATAGAGGCTATATATAGTATCGTGTACTACCGAGTATCAATCCCAACAATGCAAATTTGATGAGCAAGACATTTTTTTTTTTTTTTTTTTGGGAGAATATGATTGAGATTCATCCCATTTCAGGAATTACAGTTCAGCACGCCCTACAAACCAAACAATTGCAGCCTACGTCTTGCAAAAGTTGAAAACTCCAACTTCCGCCTGACATGACTTTGGCTAAGCGCCGCATGTTGTTGTGTGTTACCTCAGCCAGTTCGCTCTAGCCTCAGGCCTGGTTCAAACAGCCCTGCTGCCACTTGACTCACACGCATCCCACTACACGCCTGTTCCACGTCCACCAGAAGTGTATTTCTACACGCTGTGCAGCAGCCTCCCTGACTAACAACACACCACACGGAGGAGAAATACCCTGTGAAAATAGGCTGTGTTGTGCTCCAGCAGCCGAGGCAACAAGATCCCAAGCCTTATTGTCTTTGTAGAAACAATGCTGACGTCTCACTGTACTCTTACACTTAAGGGATTAACTTTATATTGTCCATCGTCCAATCTTTGGGCATTTTTTTTCTGCTGTACCGAAAAACATACAGAACTGTAACCCCAACTATGTAACTATGAGATCCAAACTTATAAAAAGCCTCTTCAACAATCAGCTCTGTGGAAAAACGACCTCACTACTCTTACAGGATCCTGTGGCCTTTTTTTAAATAACCTTTAGTGCAACAATTCCATCTCCAAAACCCAATAAGAATGAAAACATTGCATTCAAATGAATGAGACATGAGACAAGTAATAAAAAGAACTGTACGGGTGGAAACTATTGAATCAACAGATGGTAAGAAGGGCTGCTCGCAGGGCCACAGTGTTTAGAGATTAACAGAACCCCTTTGTTTTCCATGATGATTTATTATCAGAGATATATTTATTCTATCAGAGATACAATAAACGTTTATAGCGTTTCCAGGGCTTCTATTAAATTGCAGGTAGCTTACATTAGTTGACTGTAGCTATCAATAATGAATGAAGTTTACTGTTGCATATTAACTGTGCTGAAATGATTCCCGAGACTGACTGATGCGGTAGATTGCACCCATATTCCATCACCGCAGCCCTGGGGAACAGGAGGCCGACATTGTGAATAGAAAATCTTTTCACAGCCTCAATGTGACGACACAATACTGTATCAATGAAAAGTATGCCCACTGTGCCTTAATGATAGGGCAGTGATAAGCCTATTTATTTTTGCATTTACAATGCCTGCAATTTTACTGCAGTAATCCCCTCTAGCCTTGGCAGCAGCGTTACTTTTCACTGTTACAATGTTTTTGTATTGCTTATATTTATCCATTATAATAGTTAGTTCTTCTTGAGAGAAGAACACAAATGTTAGTAATCCATTTCTTTCCCCTACCCACTTTTACACTCTACTTAACGTGTTGAAATTGTCGGCAGCATATGTTTACATAATTCCACAATTATTCATAGTCTATTGCTTTTGTGTTTGATTATTTTCTACTACTTTCATTGCATCTTTTTATATTGTAGTTGTGTGCTTATATGCTATTTCCTTTTCCCCGCCTAGAGAACATGGGAGCCAACCTCATTTCAAGAGGCGGCCCCCTGTCAGATGAGAGGAGACTGCATCCCAACATTGTGAGTCATATCTGGACTCTGTTTGGGAGAGCGGAGGTGGATCTGTTTGCCATGAGGCAAAATGCACAGTGTCTGCTGTGGTTCTCGCTGATGCCCCAGGACCGTAGGGGTGGACACACTCACTAATGCGCCATGGCCAAAAAGGCTGCTATATTTTTTCCCTCCCCTCTGTTGCATCCCTCTTTTTCTGAAGAGAGTGAGACAGGAGAGGCTAACAGTCATTCTGGTAGCCCTGGACCGCACGACAGCCCGGTTGTACGCGGAGGTGACTCAGCTGTTGGCAGCGTCGCTATGGACAGTTCCTCAGTATTGGGGAGCACTGTTACAGCGAACAGAGCAATAGGTGTGATGCCCAATCTGGGCCAACCTCTCAAGGTTTGGTTCCTGAAAGGGACAGATTGATGCGTGTAGGGTTGTCTGCAGACGTGCAGACTATCCAGGGCGCACAGGCACAATCCTTTATCCACCATTTCAAAATGGTTGGGTTTCCAAAAGTGGTGTGGAGAAAGGGATGTTGATCCACTGAATTGTTTAGTTGGTCTATACTCTCTTTTCTCCAGCACCTGCTGGAGAAGGGGCACATTCTACACTTAAAGTGTATGTGTCAGCAATCTCCTTTTGTCATGAAGGTTTTGGAGAGAGGTCGGTTTTCGGCCACCCTCTCCTAAAGCGTTTTCTGCAGGAGGCTAGGAGAAAACGTCCAATGATACGTTCTGCCACCCCCCAGTGGGAATTGCCTTTGGTTCTCGAAGCACTCTCTAATGAGCCTTTTGAGCCTGTTAGGCAAATTGCTCTTAAATTGTTGTCAATCAAGATGGCGCTAGAGCTTGTGTTGACTTCAGCTAAGAGTGAGTGATTTGTGCACACTATCCATCCACCCCTGTTGTTTACTGGTGAAAATGGATTTGGGTGGTGCTGCACTTAAAACCGCTCCTTTATGCCGAAGAACATGAAAAGTTCAGTTGGATGCATTCTATCCTCCTCCACATGCTGGAGAGATTGAGGAGAGATTGTATTGCTTATGCCCAGTGCACGCATTGGCATGCTCTGGAGCGCATAGCTACGCTGTGATGCACACAACAGCTGTTTGTGTGCTATGGAGAAAGAGTAGCCGGCAATCCCCTGTCTAAACAGAGACTCGCTCACTGGCTTTGTGATGGCATTTCACAAGCTTATGTATTAGCGGGCAGAGACCCCCCGGTGGCTAATTCTGGGACACAGGACCTGTGATTAGAAGGACTTATGGTGATGGAGTGTTAAAATGCTGGAACATTAGTAAGACTAATCACTAGGTTGGTTATGCTTGGAAACTTGTGTTAAAGAGTGAGGGGCAATGCATTAGTGTGTAAGAGAGGGACAGATCATAATGGGTATGCTTGGTTGCACAGTTTGGTTACAGTGAATCAGGCCTGGGATGTGGTATGTTGTCGCCATGTTGGCAGCCCTCTAACGTGTCACCCTGCTGCTCCAGGAGTTGCTGAAGACATAGTGGATGCAGAGTGTAGATACGCTCGCCTTATATAGGGCGGAGCACCATAGGGTTGTGTAGTCTCATCCTGATTGGCTGAGAACATGCATTCAAATTTCAGCGTGCTGAGGCAGCTAGATGGGTGGTTAAGCCAACAGAGCCCCATTAGAGGGCTCCGACTGTGATCATGTGATCATATATGACAAATGCGGCAAATCGCCTCCTAGATTTTTGGGTTCCCCTCTGTCATTTGGCTTGAATCCAAAATGTACCCAGATGGACAAAGTCGTGTGGGGCTTTGCAACTACATCCATTTTCTTTGCATCTGTTGTTCACTAGTCCAACTGCAGTTATAAGATCAGAGAAAGGATATGCTATTTGGTGTCGGTACATTTCATTTTAATAACTTTAATCTCCTGCCGCAATGCAGAGTTTTAATTAATACATTGATAAAGTAGTGAAACAATGGAAGACAGTTACACACTTGGGTTTATTTATTTGGGTTTATTAATTTAAGAGAAAAGAAACTGTCTCAAACTATGAGACAGTTTATGGACAATTCTAGAAATTAATTGTCCTTATTTCATATAATCGCGATCACCCGATTATATGATCATCATCACCCTATTGTGAACCTGTTCTAGTTGGCTTACATCTATCTGCAACTGGGCTGCAGGGTGGTGTAGTGATTTTGGAGACCGTCCTTCAGCAGGAACGCCCAGGTTCAAGCCGCTGTAATATCAAGCATCCACCCTGCTGAAGTGTCCTTGAGCAAGACTGAATCCCTACCAGCTCCCGGGGTGATGTTCTGTAGCTGACCATGACCTCTGACCTCCCTGTGCAGGGGGGCAAGAGAAAGGAGAATTTCTCTCAGTATTTCAACTGAAAGTCTGTTCATAATCTCATGAATAGGCTGTCCTGTAATTATCACATCCCCATGACAAAAGATTGAAGAACAATTAAAGACATCCTCACTTAAGCTCATAATTCAGCATGTGTTGAGTGGAATCTCCAGCCTCTGAATGACAATTTACACTGACTATACAAATGATCAGAGCCACCCACCTAATGTTGAGTTGTGTAATGTCTCAATTGTTTTCAGCCTTGTCCTTGAATCTCCTCCCCTTCATCTACACCTCCCCATCATGACTGATGTGGATTTGACAGGTTCTTTATTGAAAAGAACAGATGATCCTATTATTTTGTACACTCACTGAATATTTTTCCTCATACCAATGATTTCATTCTTTTTCTGTGTTTTTCAGTGGTGCAACAACAGCCTCAGCAACCTCTTCTACAGATGAGAGAACCTCAGGAGGGAAGGCCAGCCTGAAAGCTGATGATTTACAAAGTATGATTTGTTTCTCCTGTACCTCCTCCTTGTTTCTGTCTGTCTGCTGCTGTCCTGCCTCCTCTGGTCTTATAAATGAGAGGGGGGATGGAAATGAGGCTATAGAAGACACACTGACACGTAAACACTCCTTGATGCCAGCAAGGAAGTGTCAGTATTAGGGTTCAATCAATTATGGGTTTTTGAAGCCCGATCCTAACGGCAATATTTTTGGATTGAAGCTGCAGATATTCAATATCTTCAAATTCAACCATTTTCAATTCCAAAATATTAGAAGTTGTGTTTTCCCCAGGATTGTAATCTTGTCAGGGTGGAAAAGCCTCTGAAACAGCATTTAGACCATCATGGGACACTAAAACTCTCCGGAGAGCCAGACTAATGAAATTGTTCTAGCTGGGTTAGCAGCTCCTTAAGGCAGGATGAGGCAGGTTTCATGTCAGGTTTTGCAGACTGTAAAATCCTCCCACATGACACTGGATTGATTTCACTGGTCAGACATCTGATTAAAAATAATAAAAACATATTCACTTGCTGTGGTCAGGGAGGAATCTCCATCATATCAATGACACTGACTGCACCATTTCAGATTTTTAATAAAAGGACAATATTGTCCCTTTGTATCAGTCTAACCCTTCTCAGTATTCTTGCATCTGGTTTTCATATTAAGCTATTGCTAATTAAATGGGAGTGATAGGGGCCCACATGTTTCGTAGTTCCTTGTCAGAAATCAGATTTAACCAAATTACCCTTAATTTGGGTAATTTGTAGCGACGGTCCTGATGACTGCTGCTCATTCAGCATTAGTGGTGGCCACAGTGTGCTGTATGTATGGAGCCATACATTACCATATTACCAGAATCCAATGTCAGGGGCTCCCTTAGCCTGAACGGCCTCAACATGTCAGTGCCGAGCATTAATATTTACTGTATCTTGTGTTGAATGCAAAACCTTGAAGGAAATCTTGGCCACATACCGTGCAGCAAGAATCAGCTGGTCAAAGACAGGATCTGGCAGGATTCCTTCTTCCTTGAGTATATACAAAACAGGTACATGTGGAAAAACAGACAATCAAAAGTTCAGTTTTGTTGTTAAAATCAACTTGGAAATGCCTCAGAACCTGAAAACTGTCCAAGTACACCATTCACCCTATTCTGTCTCTAGAACGCCAAGATCATATTTCAAAATAAGAGTGATCCACGGACCAAACATGCAAATCCTGATATGCAAGACTGTAATGCTGTACCATGCAAGACTATTTATTGGGTTTGTTTGGTCAGGGTATTACTCTTGTTAAAAAAATTTGGTCATCCAAAGGGTCGCAGAGAATAGTGTTTGTGCAGTAGGGCATGAACTGTTCTTTTTCTTACACAAACTTACTTCATTTTAACAATGTAATCAAGCTTTTGAGTGTCTGGTTTTCACATATCACTGTCTTGTATACACGCATGAAAGAAAGCATGGCATAACAACCTGAGAAGAGAGAGACCTTACAGAAAATGCAAATGAATTGCAGTGACATCTTGTGGCTGTTTGCGCTAGGGCTTCCTGTGTTTATGGGTCCATCTGTCCCTTTGGTTCATGTGTCTCAGTCAGAGCTGCAGCAGTAGGCAGTGGGCAGGAAGGTCAGAGTTCAGCAGCAGCTAGCTCAGGGACAGTTTCTGCCAGCCAGAGCACAATGCTAAGGAGAAGTCCCTCTGTGGAAGAGTGCCTACGTAAAGGCAAGAGGAAGAGGGAGGACACTGTTGAAAGTATAGATGGAGAGAGAGGTGAGTGACTGGCTACCAACAAATAACCTAGAGTCCAGCTAACTATTTGGTCTGGGAATGGAAAGTCATCATGTCGCTCTGATGGTTGCATTCAAGTGAATCCCTTTCCTTTTTTTCTGGTGTGAGTACTAAAGTGTCGCTGCTGTGTTCCTCCAGCATCAGTATCTGAAGACTCGGTCCAGGCCTCTGTGGAGACCGAGGAGAAACCCAAAGCCAAGAAAAACCGCTGCTTCACCTGCCGCAAGAAAGTTGGCCTCACAGGTACAATTTAGTCCACAAAGAGACTTGAATGCAAACCTAAGCCCAGTTACACATAAAGCATTTAAAGATCCAGTGCAGTGATGCAGTCAGGAAAAGCGTGTTGTTACCTCGAGTTAGTGTCGCTTATCTCTGAGTTTGTGACTTCTTGGTCTTTAAAACACGTTGATACTACTCTTTTCTTCAACATTAAACTACAAGTACATTGAAATGTTTTTTGATTCCAGTTGAAGACAAAGATTGTAGGACAGAGTGAGAATAATAGTGCCATCCACTGCAAATCAATATTTTTTTTCCTGACAAACAAATACTCAGCGTCAGAACTTCGGCACCCATAAATAATCCATTTCACTTCAACACTCGCCCCTTCACGTTGCAGGCTTCGATTGCAGATGCGGGAATGTGTTCTGCAGCATGCACCGATACTCAGACATTCACAGCTGCACCTTCGACTACAAAGCGGACGCTGCAGAGAAGATCAGGAAAGAGAATCCCGTCATTGTGGGAGAGAAGATCCAGAAGATCTAAGAGCGTTCGGAGTGGATCTCACCAGAAGCCTACAACTTAAGATCAACCATGTTTGTTTCCAGTCTCTTCCTCATCAGTTGTTCCTTAGAGCAACCAACCTGTCTACTCTCTGATCATTAAATCCTGCATGCCACTCAAGACTCATCTCTGGACATTTTTTTTATTTCATTGATTCCTTTGCGGTCCTCTTCTTCTTTTTTTTTTTAACTCTGAATGTTTTGGTTTGTGAATTCTTCAGTAGGCGAAAAACAAAATAATCAAGCCCTATTAATAATCAAAAGTTGTAAAAAACATTATGTTGGGGCTACTTGAAGGGCTGTGCTTTTCTTGCTAATCTAAAAAAAATGCATGTAAACCCATCAATGATTTTCCTTTCCTGAATACTTTGTACTGTATGTAGCCTTGTTTAATAACCGAATGTATTGGAAAAACACCAGACTTTGTTTTTACATCATCAATAGGAAAACAGCATCTTGCATACACGTGCTTGTTTGCTTCCTCACCTTTTTGTATAATTCAGTCAACTAATGTGTGTGATCTTCCATAGAGAATTTTGTGTGTATGTCTGTGTCTATCATGAGTGACTAAGAATAGCTCGTATGCACGTTGTTGCCGGTTGTGAGTTTTATGTATGAGAATATAGTTCATTTATGGATGCACAAAAGAATGACCAGGATTTATCGTGCTGTATTTATGTTTGTTTATTCACTGTTTTGACTTTGATCTGAATTAAAATTAATTTTTCCTCTTATTTAATATTGTGGTACTATTTGAGCTACGTAAACTTATGGAGGATTATGCAATGATTGTAATGGCCATACTGTGAAGCTACAGAAACTAGCTAAGAGAAAACACATGGGGCATCAACTGACTGAACACTAAACTATGGCAAACTCCCTGCATCTAATATATTTACCACCAAAGCATCTAAACCCAATTATATCCACTAAATTAATGGGGAGCAACGACTGATGAGATGTTATTTGGTTAATATGATAAATTATTAGATGTAAGCCACCACACTTAGATGGCTTAGAGGGAACGATGGTCCTGAAAACCGCCCTGGTGGGACTTTTTTAGATCTGGCTTCCAAATAGATTTCTGGCAATTTTTGCTTGATCTTGCCTCTTAATTATAAAAAGTAAAGATAAAGATAAAAGATAAAAAGTACATGATCAGATTAGGACTCACAGTCTAAGGTATGGAGAGTGTCACACCTTGCTATACCCAATTGACACCCATGACATGGTGACGAGTACATGATGCAACTAACTTTTTTTTATCAACTAAATCTGAAAAGGCTGATTACTCCTGGAGAGAGTGATTTTGCTTAGTCATGTTCCAGGCTGGTTTGCATTATCTCCAGAGGTCTGGGTTAGGGTGGATGTTATAGGCAGTGTGTGATTGGCCCTGCAGGAGGAGGTGGGCCTGTCCAAAGGCTGCAGCTTAACATCTGGAAGTGCTTACTCTACTGCTACTCATTCACTCAGTAGAGTATAGACCGGCACTACTGCAAACTGGAAGATGTCTTTCGTAAAAGTAGACGCAAAGTCCGATTTCTCCTTCCACAATCTGCCTTATGGAGTGTTTTCTACACCGGATAACGTAAGTACAGTATTCTTATGCAGGGGAGGAAGTGCTTGGGTTTACAAACAGATTAAACACTGCTGCATGGACACAAGCAGTGGAGCAGTGTCAAGTCAGCCGGAATATAACACATAGGACTTCCAGTCATGACTTTCAAAATAAAAGCCTTATCGATGCACATGCTTTGAGTAATAAGATAAAGATGAGATGAAAAGTATTAAAGTGAAAATAAAAAAATAGATTTAAGGCGGAATCTGTGCTAAATGAAAATACAATTGTTTTTTCCACATATAACATACAACTATTGAAGCTCGATGCAAGGATCTCAGCAAGATATGTGTAGTGTAACACTCCATATTCAGTACAGTTCTGTAGACTCTAATAATTATTTCATTTTTTTAAGTGACAAATTTATTTTTGATGAAGGAAAAATTGCCTCACTTCCATTTATTCTTGTTAACTCTGGCTGGCTTGTCACAACTCAACATGTGTGGTAATGGCTTTGATAAGGTGAAGTGATGTTATATTTCCTCAGCCCAGACATCGCATTGGGGTTGCCATCGGAGACCAGATATTGGACCTCAGTGAGATGAAGACTTTGTTTAGAGGACCTGTGCTATCCAAACATCAGGATGTGTTTGACCAGGTAATGACACAACCTTCTCTGTGCTGTCTAAGCTGTTTTACCATGTTAATCATTTATAGTAACCAGGGATGTAGTGGAGAGTAAAACCCACCAAAACTCACTTTACCCACCTTTTTAGGTTGACATGAATCTGACATATTGGATGACATCATAGGAAGTACTACCAAACTCATATAAGTTACATGAAGATAAGACCTTTTAAAGTAAGATTTTCACTGATCAGTACCATTGACTCAGTGATACTTAGCTGTCTCCTCTACAGCATGAAAATGTGACTTTATTGTTTTTGTCAGTTACAGGCCACCATTGCTCAAAGGGATGGGAGGGGTGGTGGGGTGCAAGGAAAGTTGTCTAGAATTTCTGTTGGTGTTGTTCCTACTGGACACCAATAGAGGTCCATAAAAGTCACAGATTACTTAATGCCCCTTTAAGGAAAAAAAAATCATTAGTACATGAATGCTTTTATGAAAGTATACTTGATTTTTCTGTATATTGGTGGTCGTCTGCCTTATGATGATCACCGACTTGGAGGTCATAATTTACCCTCCTTTTCATAGCAGTGATAGTAATGGTACTCTTGCTAGAGGATGGCTTTACTATGGGCATGACGTGGTTTTAATGGTTTTAATGGTTTAAGGTTTTAACATTAGAAACTTCAGAGCCAGTGTAAAGTGCAAAAATAAAATTGTCTTTTAAGAAGTGATTTAAAAGATGATACTAGTGAGATACCTAGTGAGATTCATTTTTAAATATGAAGATAAGTGAGGTCAATATAGATCACTTTTGGTAGAGTGTATATGTCTAAAACTTGAAGAGTATATAGTATATGCACTCATTTATGTGTAGGAACTATGAGAATAGCAGAAATATAGGGACCATTTAAGGTGTGATTTTCTTTGAGTCAGTGTACTGCTCCTTCAACATATATCAGTGTATATTAGGAGGAGGTATAAGGAAGATATGGTGTATTATGTGAATCAAATGTAGAGCATAGACTGACATGCTTTCCCTGCCAGCCCACGCTGAATGCGTTCATGGGTCTGGGTTATGAGGCGTGGAGGGAGGCCAGGAGGACGCTGCAGGCCCTGCTGTCAGCCAGTGAGAGCACACTGAGAGACGACATCAGCCTCCGGACCAGGTCAGTCTGCATATCATCTGGACATACAGTAGTATATGAGGCTGATATTGGCTTTTTTATCAGTGTCATCCACCTCTGATTTGATTGATACAATGCAGTTTGTTTTGAATACATATTTATTGTATGATTGATCAATACCACTCTGGTTGTCTATAGGAAGACCTTAACCTGAATTGATTCTAATGAGACATTTTGACTGGATTCCACAAACGCATGCATGAATATGTTTTATTATTATTACTATGATTATTATCCTAGGTTTCAATGGAGAATGTAAGTGTCCCATAGTCTAGATGTTGTTTCAGAGGCTTTTCCACCCTGATAGGAATAAAATTCTGGGGGAAAAGCTGAATACTTGTAATTTTTTGGCATGAAAATGGTCAAATGTAAAGAAACTAATGTCAATTCCTTGTATTTACAACCTCCAATAGGCGTCTAGCTGCAGTATCTGGCAGCGGGCTGCCTTTAGGTCTTTTCTTGAGAGAGCTTTTATTTTCAGACTTTGTTCTTTCTTTCTGTGTCTGCAGAGCATTTGTCCACCAGAGTTCAGCCACTATGCACCTGCCTGCAGAAATCGGTGAGCTCCTCCCATGTGTGACAGGTTAAACTCCTGTCTTCGGAGCTGTGGTTTTGAGCGATGGCCGTTGGATGTTGCGTCCATCCAGAGTTCCAGTCAATGGAGATGCGACTTCCCCCTCAGCGCTGCCACATCTCTGAAATTTATGATCCCACTTTTTGAATAATGCATTTGGTTCTGTCGATGGGGCTTGTCTCAACCTTTTGACTTCATCCAAAGCCAGCCAAGCAAGTCAACAGGAACAGAGGACATGGATATTTCAGCACAAGGGGGCACTGTTTAACAACACATGCATTACATTTACATTCCATTATTTTGGTTTTATTCACTCAGGTCTGTGCTGAGTGACTTCAGTATGAAAAAGGATGATATAGGCAGTTGGCTTGTTGTTTCAAGTGAATCTTCCAGCAGTGTGGACTGTTTTTCCTATCAACTATCCCATCTGTTTTCCCACAGGTGATTACACTGACTTCTACTCCTCCAAGGATCACGCCACCAATGTTGGCATCATGTTCAGGGGGAAGGAGAATGCTCTGATGCCCAACTGGTACGCTATCCATCAAACTAACAACATGCAGTATATTAACAGGCAGTGACCTAAAAGGCGGAGTGAAAGGCCTTGATTTATTCCCATTGTTCGGGTAGATATTGAGAGACAGGCTGGAACAAATTGTTCAAGGCTTTCTGTGAGCAGCAATATGCAGAGGGACACTACAAGGTTTCTCTAATTGATTTGTACCTCAGTGCATCAGCCTGCATTTAAACACTGCAGCATGGCTCTCGGAGCGTCCCCGCAGCATGCCTCAGTCACACACCGCAGCCAGCCTTCATTTATTCTCTGGCTCTCACGGGAGGAATGCTAAGGCTGCCTGGGCATCTCTATCTCTCTCCTTTCTCTGTCTGAGTCTGACAAGCGGCGTACCGGTTACGCACATGTTTGGCAGGTTGTTCTCCCTGGCTGCCGAGGTTTCTTCCCATATCTGTACAAATGAATGGGGTCGCAGGATATTGTTAAGCCGTATTTCTTTTATGATGGACAACATGTTTTTAGCACTTCAGCCTTCATCTATATCTGTATGTTATAGATAAGCGGACCACTGTATGGACTGTTTTTGGACTTTTGAAACCATTCAGTTCAATCAAATCATATTTTTTACTTTTATTTATCAAGGGAAAATCAGCTCCAAAGTGAGCTCTATACTTTTCCAGTAAAAAGCTGCTTCACACCGACAATTACACACATTCACACTGGGAGCTGCCCAGTACAACCACAGTCTTCTACTGGAGGCCACTGAGCAGCAGTTGGGGGTTCAGTGCCTTGCTCAAGGGAACCTTGACAGTAGTTGTTGAGGGAGGAGAGAGACCCACATCTTTCCAACTGGTCATGCGATTTGTACTGGCAACCTTTCGGTTACAAGCCCGCTACCACCGCCCCAGATTCATATCAACTGGGTTCACTTCTAAACACATTAACAGTGTGCAGAAGGGAAATCATGAAGCTAAAAGTGCAAATCCATATACATTTTCAGTAGAGACCAAACATCAATAGGGTATGTAGTACAATGTAGTGGTTGATAACAAGGATTAATGTGGTTACTGTATGAGGCAGAGAGACATTCAGAAAACAGTCAAAAAAGATGGTAGTCAAAAACTACTCCGTTAATCAAACAGTGTGTCCAGTCCTGTGACGTCTTTTTCCTTGGATTTTCTGTTCATGAAGTTTGAGTTTCTGTAGGTGACAGTCTTCTATTTATTCCAAACAAACTGGAAACATAAGATCCATCACTTCCTGTTCGCCAGAGGATTTTTTCCAGGAAAGAGCTACCAGATACCAGGTGTTTAGAACAGACAATGTAAAAGCTTTCATGAACTGGATATAGGTTGAACCACTATTGTGTTATATCAAAAACACTTGATATGCATATAATGTGACTGAATGAATGACCCACAAACACCCTATATAAGATGGAAATGGACCTCTTATCTACAGACACTGATGAAGGCTGGAATGCCGAAATAAAGGTTGAAAATATCATCTCTGTCCAGTGCGACCCCATTCTTCTGAATAGACATTTTATACAAGGTTAATACACCGACTGGTCTGAGCACAGTGGCCCACCTCCAAACTAAATATGCTTCTTCCCACTGTGGTCGTTGTGTTAACATGGTAGTGGTTTTGTGCAGGTTGAGGCTTCCAGTTGGGTACCATGGTAGAGCATCATCAGTGGTGGTTTCTGGGACACCCATCCGCCGACCCTCAGGACAAATGAGACCTGACCAAAGTAAGAACATTTACCTGTTGAAACGACCTTACCGTTCACCATTGTTGCGCTCTATTACTCAAAAAAATGTCACATATTACTAATTTCTCATCACTCATTCCAAAAGTAATATTATGACTGTACTCATTACTACTTGGGAGCAGAAGTTTGTCGCACTGCTGGTTAGATTTCACCTCCCAAATTGGTGTTTCCATTCTTTCTTACCTTCAAAAACAAGGATAAGTCAGTTTTCCCCTCCAAATAGTGTTGTTGTCCAGTGTTCTTGTCATCGTTTGGCTCAATAAAATCAAAGTAGTGGAATCTTTCCACCCAGAGAAAGTCAACATTTGTACCATTTCTCATCAAATTAGTGTGTGGGAATACTTCTACCCAGAGAGTCCAATTTTCTACCATTTCTCATCAAAGTGTTGACAACTAGATGCAAGAAGAGCTTGCACTCACCAATGGAAGAGAAAAACTCCTCAAACCAAGATATTGGAATAAAATACACCATGTTTATTCTACATCTGAATGGAATAGGATATAGTTTTTGGATAATTCAGCTTCAACAATCTGATAATTAGAGGGGGTGATAACAAAAGTGACAACTTACTCTTCGATCGGTAACTGTAGTATCATTACTGAAATAAAAATAGCAATTTGTCATAGTATTTGTTACTGGGAAAAGTAACATTACTGTAACATGTTACCATCCAGCAGTGCTATTCACACACACTTTAACCTCTTGGAGCCGATGGATAACCATATTTACCTTTTCCTTTCTCTTAGCCAAGCCTCCGGTGTTTGGCCCGTCAAAGCAGTTGGACATTGAGCTGGAAATGGTGATTACAGCGTTTACTTTATCTAACCACTTGAAATCACATGAACACATTGGCGACTTCATGTTTATAATGTCTGATTAGATGTTGAAATGACAAAGACATCGAGCCAGGGGGCCTGAGTTGCCTTTCTCAGGGATACAGTCTGTATGCGATAATACATGACACAATACCATACGTCAATATTTATTTTAGTGTAATGTTGTTTCTCTACTCTTTAATAGGCCTTCTTTGTCGGAGGGGGGAATCGCCTAGGAGAGCCGATCCCCATAGAGAAAGCCCATGAACACATCTTCGGCATGGTGCTCATGAATGACTGGAGCGGTAAGAGCCTCTACACAAGGCAACATCACACAAACATCATCCTCATTATACAGCATGTGCTTGCAGTTGGTTTGCAATCTAGATTCTAGCCTGGTCCCACGAAATTGTGTGTAATGAGCACAAGGTCTTAAAATGCCAATAACATGCTTCTTGCTCCAAAAGTGAGAGAAATACACTTCCCCACCATGAAAGGATTACATGGAGGAGACACAACTAGAAACAGCAGTACTTTGATGTTGAAATAACGCTAATAGCAACTAATGGCAATACGTTTTCTACAGTGAGTGAAGTTTTCATTTTTAGCGAAAGTTTTTCTTATTTAACCATGACCTAAACCGTAATCCTAACCTTAACCAAAGTTGTTTTTCCACAACACATAACCTGCAGAGTTCATGCTCCTTTCCCAAAATTTTCTGAGATTGTTCTGATTTTTTAACTAGTTATTCGATGAAAGATGACAGTCTGCCTGCCAAATCAATAGGACTAATTAGCAGTGACTCTTCACTTAGAAGCGCACTTGTTCCTTAATTTGGCTCTGCATTATAGATGTTGTTGCAGCCACTTCATATTTAGTCATCGGGAAGCCGGCCTGAAATGGCAGAGCAACCTCCCCATCAGAACATGACTGGGAATATGCATTATTTACTCAACTGGGAAACCTCTAGAGAAGGTGTGCATCGTGCTGTCGCTCTTTCTCTAATATATCCTCTCTTTTCCTGCCCCATCTAACCATAGCCTGTCTAACAGGTTCCTCCATCGCTGCCAGTGTGTAGTGGTACATAAAAAAGAAGATAATCACCTCCATTCGGTGATCCCAGCAACCACCATTAGAAAGAAATTTCAATTACATGTTCCGAAAAGCATTCCTTTTTGGTGTTGTTTCTTAGGAGACCCTCTCACATCAGTTTGATACGACTTACCATGATGTATACTGTGAGTTTCAGCTTTAAAAGGTGTGGTGGATTTACCCTCCACTACATCCGTGATCTCCTCCCTCTCTCTCTCTCTCTCTTGCTGCATGTATTAAACATGAGGTGGATGTAAGCAGGTCAGTCAATTAGAGCAGGGTTGCGACTGAGGTCTGTTTGAACAGCTCTCTGCTCTCTCAGGTCTTCTATCTAACAGCCAGGCGTTGATGCCTGTCTCTGGAACCAGTCTGATCCGTACTAAGGTATATGAGTGACCAATAGTTCTTGAAGGCTGATACTGATACTGGTATTTTTGGACTGAAGCTGCTGATCTTAAAAAAATGACTATTATCATGCCAAGACATCCCACAAATTACAAAAATATGATGTTTGTCAGGGTGGAGAAGCCTCTGAAACATGCAACTTGATGCTTGTGTCCTTGTGGAGAAAGGTCTTCCCAAGTTGTCTTGGGGAGAACAAACACAGAGAACATCTTTACAGTTTGAGATGGGCTGTGTGCTTGACGTCGCAAATGCGTTCAATTAAGACACACAGCTGTTCATTTTCCCATCTGTTTCATCTGTTTGGATTTCAAGCATCATTCTCAAAGTGAATCTTCCTGTTTGTTCTCGTCTGTCATATTTACAATCGTAATATCAATTCAGTTTAACATTTTCATGCACACTTTTGTGGAAAATGTCTCAGCTTCCCACAGACAACCGGTGTAGTATTGATCAATTCTGCAATAAATACAGTGAGGTCCAAAAGTGTGACTCCACTACCAAGAACTCTTTTTGTTTCATCATTTATCAAAAATGAATACACATGTTTAGTCAAATGATATTTCTCAAACAAGATTACACAATTTTTCAGTAATATAAGTCAAAAAAGTGTATTAGTGTTTACTGAAAGTCAAAATGTCTCAATCTTTGGTTTGTCCACCGTTTGCCTTAATCACAGCTTACACTCGGTCTGGTATCAATTTGACACGTTTTTGCAGAATTTGAGAATCCACATTATTCCAGCTCTCTTAGAGCATCCCAGAGAGTGTGTTGTGATGTTACAGTAGGTTTCGCCTTTTCCCTTTTCAAATGTTCCCAAAGATGTTCAGTGGGGTTGAGGTCTGGTGACTGTGGAGGGAAGGCCATGCAAGTCAGCACTCCTTGCTCTTCCTTGGACTTCAAATAGACCTGGCACAGCTTTCATGCATGTTTAGGCTGATTGTCCTGCTGGAAAATGAATCCTCTTCCACACAACTTTAAGCCAGAAGGGACAGCATGCCTCTGCAGAATAGAGTGCTACTTCTCTTTGGTCAATGTGTAGGTGATCCTGTGCAAGTCACCAACTCCGGAATAAGCAAAACATCCCCACACCTGAATATTTCCATCACCATGTTTGACTGCAGGCTTTATGCACCGTTGTATTAACCTCTCATGCAGCAGTCTCCTCACATAAGCTCTACAATTACAACCGTCATGTTCAAACTTAGATTCATCCGTAAACAAGACTTTCTTCCAGTCTTCAACAGTGAAATTGTGGTATTGTGTAGCCCATTCTAAACATGTAGACTTGTTTTGTCATCATAGGAGTGGTTTGGAAATTGCTACTCTCCCATTAAGGCTGCAGTTTGTCAACCGTCTTTTGACTGAACTTTTACTAACTGGAGTAGGGCATTCTTTGTTCAGTTGGCTTTGGTCACTTTAGGTCTGCCTGGTCTTGCTTTGGATGAAAGTGACTTGGTTTGAGAAAATCTCTCCAGCATGTGTTGTACACCCCCTTAGAAACTTTCAATTTAGCTTCAATTTGGCGCTGGGATAGTTTTTCAGCACTCAGGAGAACAGTTTGGCCCCAAACTGCTTCACTAAGCTCTTTTGACATTGTTATACAACTGGAAAATATTTTTCAATGGAAGTCGTTTTTCAAAGTTAAAGCAATAGTAGCAGCGACAATAATGCATAGAGGACCATATTCATTTAGTCAATATCTGGGAGCAGTGATGGTGGAAGGAGCAAAAAGAGGCAACAGACTTCCAGGGGTGGAAAGAGTAGCAAAATATCAAACTCAAGTTCAAACTCTTAAGTAGTATCTTTGGTGCCAGGTGATGTCACCACATGTTGTACTCTGTAGAGGGTGACATCAGCTGGATGGAGCACCAAAGATCAGCCAATAGCAGATGGTCATTTCAGTAGCATGTTTTTTACCATTAGATGTCAGGCTTTACACAGATTTGGGTTTGGGGTTTAGTTGTTCTTTAAGCCAAATACACTTAGGCCAGACTTCAAAAACTACTCAAAACAGTAAGTACACAAAAAAGCTACTCAGTCACAGTATTGAGAATAAATGCAGGTCATTGCTTCCACCCTTGCTGACGAACTGTTCTATTAGTTGCTGTTGCAGTACCGTTCTCAGCCTTTCTGTGGCTTGGTTAAATATTGAAGCAATCTCTAATCTGCTGCCTGCACCTCTCATGCCATGCCGGAGCCTGACTGGTATGATTTAGGGAGACTTTTAGGGCACATAGCAAGTGGCATTTCAGCACAACAACTAGCCTTTATTTTCTTTCTTTATTCCTCTGCCAGAGCCCACAATGGCCTTCTGTGGAGCGTGGCGGCAGCTATTACTTTTTTATGGCCCTTGGCAGAGTGAGGTGTGAGGAAGAATAGGCGCACAGTGCCATTCTCATAAAGGACCGGGCCACATGAGTCTACTGTTACAACTCATATGACTGGTACTGTGTGCAGAATCCATACAGTAAGGTAAAAGACATAGAGCAACTCACATTTGCCTGAGGTTTTTCTGTTTTATTAAGAAATTATGGTAACACTTTACTTGAAGTGTTTGCTTAAGATATTACACAAATTCTGAATTTAGACTATGGCATTTCTAAAACTCCCTAAGAAATATGTTAAAGTCAGTGAATGGAGAGCAGTGTTTTCTTTTATTAAATTATGGTAACACTTTGAACAGCATTATAAGATTACAAGCCCCTTTAAAGCATAGATAAACTTTTCTCATAATATAATCATCAACACAAGTATCAGAAAATTACATTCAGCAACGCTTCACTTGAAGTAGTACATTATTAGGGATTATAAGGCATCATAAGTGCATTATAAGCAGTGCATGATAATTATTACAATCAGAGCATGATATAATAAACAATGTGCAAAAAATTAGGGGATTGAATGGTAGTTTTGCCCCTTTTTTGAACATTCAATAAAATTTCCACCTGTCTCTGGAACCAGTCTGATCCGTACTAAGGTATATGAGTGACCAATAGTTCTTGAAGGCTGATACTGATACTGGTATTTTTGGACTGAAGCTGCTGATCTTAAAAAAATGACTATTATCATGCCAAGACATCCCACAAATTACAAAAATATGATGTTTGTCAGGGTGGAGAAGCCTCTGAAACATGCAACTTGATGCTTGTGTCCTTGTGGAGAAAGGTCTTCCCAAGTTGTCTTGGGGAGAACAAACACAGAGAACATCTTTACAGTTTGAGATGGGCTGTGTGCTTGACGTCGCAAATGCGTTCAATTAAGACACACAGCTGTTCATTTTCCCATCTGTTTCATCTGTTTGGATTTCAAGCATCATTCTCAAAGTGAATCTTCCTGTTTGTTCTCGTCTGTCATATTTACAATCGTAATATCAATTCAGTTTAACATTTTCATGCACACTTTTGTGGAAAATGTCTCAGCTTCCCACAGACAACCGGTGTAGTATTGATCAATTCTGCAATAAATACAGTGAGGTCCAAAAGTGTGACTCCACTACCAAGAACTCTTTTTGTTTCATCATTTATCAAAAATGAATACACATGTTTAGTCAAATGATATTTCTCAAACAAGATTACACCATTTTTCAGTAATATAAGTCAAAAAAGTGTATTAGTGTTTACTGAAAGTCAAAATTTCTCAATCTTTGGTGTGTCCACCGTTTGCCTTAATCACAGCTTACACTCGGTCTGGTATCAATTTGACACGTTTTTGCAGAATTTGAGAATCCACATTATTCCAGCTCTCTTAGAGCATCCCAGAGAGTGTGTTGTGATGTTACAGTAGGTTTCGCCTTTTCCCTTTTCAAATGTTCCCAAAGATGTTCAGTGGGGTTGAGGTCTGGTGACTGTGGAGGGAAAGCCATGCAAGTCAGCACTCCTTGTTCTTCCTTGGACTTCAAATAGACCTGGCACAGCTTTCATGCATGTTTAGGCTGATTGTCCTGCTGGAAAATGAATCCTCTTCCACACAACTTTAAGCCAGAAGGGACAGCATGCCTCTGCAGAATAGAGTGCTACTTCTCTTTGGTCAATGTGTAGGTGATCCTGTGCAAGTCACCAACTCCGGAATAAGCAAAACATCCCCACACCTGAATATTTCCATCACCATGTTTGACTGCAGGCTTTATGCACCATTGTATTAACCTCTCATGCAGCAGTCTCCTCACATAAGCTCTACAATTACAACCGTCATGTTCAAACTTAGATTCATCCGTAAACAAGACTTTCTTCCAGTCTTCAACAGTGAAATTGTGGTATTGTGTAGCCCATTCTAAACATGTAGACTTGTTTTGTCATCATAGGAGTGGTTTGGAAATTGCTACTCTCCCATTAAGGCTGCAGTTTGTCAACCGTCTTTTGACTGAACTTTTACTAACTGGAGTAGGGCATTCTTTGTTCAGTTGGCTTTGGTCACTTTAGGTCTGCCTGGTCTTGCTTTGGATGAAAGTGACTTGGTTTGAGAAAATCTCTCCAGCATGTGTTGTACACCCCCTTAGAAACTTTCAATTTAGCTTCAATTTGGCGCTGGGATAGTTTTTCAGCACTCAGGAGAACAGTTTGGCCCCAAACTGCTTCACTAAGCTCTTTTGACATTGTTATACAACTGGAAAATATTTTTCAATGGAAGTCGTTTTTCAAAGTTAAAGCAATAGTAGCAGCGACAATAATGCATAGAGGACCATATTCATTTAGTCAATATCTGGGAGCAGTGATGGTGGAAGGAGCAAAAAGAGGCAACAGACTTCCAGGGGTGGAAAGAGTAGCAAAATATCAAACTCAAGTTCAAACTCTTAAGTAGTATCTTTGGTGCCAGGTGATGTCACCACATGTTGTACTCTGTAGAGGGTGACATCAGCTGGCACCAAAGATCAGCCAATAGCAGATGGTCATTTCAGTAGCATGTTTTTTACCATTAGATGTCAGGCTTTACACAGATTTGGGTTTGGGGTTTAGTTGTTCTTTAAGCCAAATACACTTAGGCCAGACTTCAAAAACTACTCAAAACAGTAAGTACACAAAAAAGCTACTCAGTCACAGTATTGAGAATAAATGCAGGTCATTGCTTCCACCCTTGCTGACGAACTGTTCTATTAGTTGCTGTTGCAGTACCGTTCTCAGCCTTTCTGTGGCTTGGTTAAATATTGAAGCAATCTCTAATCTGCTGCCTGCACCTCTCATGCCATGCCGGAGCCTGACTGGTATGATTTAGGGAGACTTTTAGGGCACATAGCAAGTGGCATTTCAGCACAACAACTAGCCTTTATTTTCTTTCTTTATTCCTCTGCCAGAGCCCACAATGGCCTTCTGTGGAGCGTGGCGGCAGCTATTACTTTTTTATGGCCCTTGGCAGAGTGAGGTGTGAGGAAGAATAGGCGCACAGTGCCATTCTCATAAAGGACCGGGCCACATGAGTCTACTGTTACAACTCATATGACTGGTACTGTGTGCAGAATCCATACAGTAAGGTAAAAGACATAGAGCAACTCACATTTGCCTGAGGTTTTTCTGTTTTATTAAGAAATTATGGTAACACTTTACTTGAAGTGTTTGCTTAAGATATTACACAAATTCTGAATTTAGACTATGGCATTTCTAAAACTCCCTAAGAAATATGTTAAAGTCAGTGAATGGAGAGCAGTGTTTTCTTTTATTAAATTATGGTAACACTTTGAACAGCATTATAAGATTACAAGCCCCTTTAAAGCATAGATAAACTTTTCTCATAATATAATCATCAACACAAGTATCAGAAAATTACATTCAGCAACGCTTCACTTGAAGTAGTACATTATTAGGGATTATAAGGCATCATAAGTGCATTATAAGCAGTGCATGATAATTATTACAATCAGAGCATGATATAATAAACAATGTGCAAAAAATTAGGGGATTGAATGGTAGTTTTGCCCCTTTTTTGAACATTCAATAAAATTTCCACCTGCATTCTCCAGAGAGGGCCCATATATTTGAAGGACAGCCCATCATAATGGTGCACAGATGCTTCTGTGCAGCAGGTTTCAGTATTTTCACTACACTGGTGTTAGCGATTTCTCCCTCTGTGACGCTGCTGCTGAATGTGCAGTTTCAGGGAGGGAACTGACATCGCTTTCATTTTGTGCTCCAATGCCGAAGCCCTCATGAGATTAGTCATCCGCTTAGCACTTTTTCTATGAATATTTTCCATGCACAATTTCTAACACAGAGCCGTATGCTAACTTAAACCCCCTCTCTTCCTCTTCTTCTTCTCCTCTCCCCTCCTCTCATTACGGTGGTTTAATTGAAAAGTCTTTCTTAAACGCTCCCAGTGGCTGAGGGAACGGCTTGGCCAATGAGCCATCTCTGTGTGTTGAGACAGAAGAGGAGACTGATAGCAGAGCGGGATTAAAGCATTTATAGTGGAAGATAATCTCCCTGTTGCTTCATTAGTTTCACAGTGAGCGGGAGAGGTTTTGTAGTGTGTGTATATTTCAAGGTAACGTGCATTATATTGCTGTTAAATCCATTCCAATGTGACCGCAATGATCTATTCTTGCAATCAATTGAGGATGATAGGGGGAGTTTTCAGTAAGTATTTGAAAGGTTTTTTTTTTTCCAAATCTTAAGAAGTAATTTCCCTTCAGGCTGGTAAGTACAAGTGCAAAAGCAACAGCGGGGGGAAGCAAATGAAATATGTTGATAGAGCCAAGCTCACACAGGCCACTTATGCCCACGATCATTATCACATTTTATTTTACTGGGATACATTTTGTGCAAATCCTACACACAGTATCTATAAAGTAGTAATTCTCGAGTTCCTTGTTTTTCTATTTTGTCTCCATCTTTGGTGATCATGCCAACTACCCAGTTCTTCTTCTTCTTTTTATTCCAAACAAACCGCAAACATAAAACGCATCACTTCCTGTGCACCAGAGGATTTTTCCCAGGAAAGAGCTACCCGACACCGGGTGTTTAGAACAGCAAATGGAAAAGCTTTCACGATTTCATTTATATTAACATAAAATTATAACTTTAGATGTTTTATCCTGACTGGGTTATTAGTCCCAACCAGTTCATCGCAGCACAGACGCTGCCTGGATGGCTCATTGACCAGAATTGACACTGACTGACTGATGGGTTAGTCCTTTGTACTGAGAAATGCAGAGGCAAGGAGATTTTGCAGTAGATAGGTTATGAGAGAGTAGAGAGGCAATGAGAGTTGAAATGAGAACTTCCAACGACTGTGGTACGCATGAGTTGAACCCCAAACAGTATATTTTCAGTCAAACTGTTTGAACCTCAGATGAGGAGTACCAGTCATAATCCAGTTATTCATGGCACAGTCCTCATCATCTGTGTGTGTGTGTGTGTGTGTGTGTGTGTGTGTGTGTGTGTGTGTGTGTGTGCGCTCTTGCATGTGTGAATATGCTTACTCAAGTCCAGCATTCCAACCCGTGCCACTTTTTCACTTCAGCAACAAATTCCAAAGTAAATTATAAGTAACATCATATACTTTGTTGTGTTGCACTTATGCAGTATCTGTACATATGTGTGTGTTTCTTCCCAGCACGGGACATCCAGGCTTGGGAATATGTTCCTCTGGGTCCTTTCCTGGGGAAAAACTTTGGGACGACCATCTCCCCCTGGGTCGTCCCCATGGAGGCCCTGCTGCCCTTCGCTGAGCCCAACGCCATCCAGGTCAGTACCGCTAAAATCCACTAAAATCCTCCCACACCACACTGGAATGATTTCTCTGGTCAGGCAAATAAAGTATAAAATATATTGATGCATGCTTGTATGGAATCTGATCAAAATGTCATGACAGATTGTGTAATAACATTAATAACATGAATTAATTAAAACATACATTAAAGGAAAAATCCACCCTAAAACACAGCTATCTCAAACACCAATGGTAAACGTCAGATTTTGCTGTCAGTCCCTCAGAATCAAAGCTTCTTTCTAGATCCAGCATTTTGCATCAATGTTCAACAATCATACAGGGAGAAATCCATTGTAGAAGAGGCAGAGAGACCACTTTCTCCACCAGCAGTTGCCTCAATAGACCAGAATGCAATGCAGCAGTGTTTTGAATAAGGGACTCCACTCTGACTTTTCCTCAACTGGAAAAACTCTCATTCTCTCATTCATGCTATGCTATCACTATCACTATTTATTTCCCTCTCCACCTACATTTACTGAAAGCAACAACTTCACTCCCCTTCCTCTGGGGGTTGTCAAAAGGCATTCTGGGAAATGTAGGAAATCACTAAGTGAAGTATAAGTAGACGAGGCAGTTTGAGGGAAACTGGTTACACCAAAAAAGTAAATTACAACCCTTTACAAAAGAACTCCTGGAATGCATTGAACATCACATATTAACAATATCTAACAGTGTCAGAGGATCCAAGGGTGGATTGTTCCCTTTCACTAATTGTAAAATAATTATAATATTAGCTGTTTCGGATGCTTTTCCACCCTGACGTGCATATTTTGGAATTTGCCATGAAAATGGTTAAATGTTTGTTCATTTTATTTCTGTTGTTCCTGTTTTCCTGCTCTCTGTGCAGGAGCCTGAGCCCCTCCCCTACCTGCGACACGACGACGCTTACACCTTCAACATTAACCTGTCCGTGTCGCTAAAAGGTACATACTATACATATTTATAGCCACTGTACATAAAGTGACGATAATCTAATAAATTGTAATGGTTTCTCTATGTAGTTTTGTAGTTAAACACACTCCCTCTCTCTCACTCACACACACACACACACACACACACACACACATTGCGCTTGGCTGTGAAAGCCCTGAGGCCATCCATGGTAATGAGTTACCATTAAATGCTTTTTATGTCTGAGAGCTGCATCTAATCTCTCTCTCTCTCTCTCTCTCTCTCTCTCTCTCTCTCTCTGTTGCTTAATATTTTACCGCCTATACTTTCCACCTACACTTTAAGCAGAGTGGTTGCCATTCCTCCCCTCCACACACACTCCATTATGTTTTCATGGATCTAACACTCACACACACGGACAGTGTTGTAAGCAGGGATGTAGTGGAGGGGGAACCCACCCAAACTCAGTTGCCCTCCTTTTTAGGCTGACATCAATCTTTATGACCTAAATTCACAGCATACATCATCATAAGTAATTTCTAACTGATGCAAGTTATATGAGGATAGGGTCTTTTAAGGAAAAAAATACATAAATTATTGCTTTTCTGAAAATATAGCTGTAGTTTGCCTTAGGATGATCACTGACTGGAGGTCATAGTTTATCCACCTTTTATTTTATTTTTTGTATCTATTTTTTTTTAAATCTATTTTGTAATAGATTTTCTGTTCTAACATAAGTTACTTATGCTGTGTGTTTTTAAGGGCAAAGCATGGCAGAGGCAGCAACCATATGCAAGTCTAATTTCAAGGTAAGAGCTTTGTATACTGAGCCATCCAGTATAATGCAGGTCTGCTCTATGTCTATGATGTGATAATGTTGAGATGTGTAAAGTGGCAATTTACGAGATACTTGTATTTTTTTTATTTTTGCTGCTAAGCGCTCATTGCTGTGGTGTTTGTGCACTAGGGTTTGCCGATAGCCTTTCTTTTAGGGTGAAATTTTCAATCAATCTGGCCATGCAATATACCGTTTGAAAGTGTGAAATCTATATGGATGCACCTTTTTGTGATTAGCAGTGTTATAGCAGCAACAAACCCCTCTTTTGTAACAGGAGTGCACACAAAACAGACTCCATCAAAATGGCGACTCCTTACCTTCAATGACTTCTAAAAGTCCACAAACAACACAAATCATGGTAGTGTCAATATCCTAATCACGGCATGGGTCCATCCAACAAAACTAGTAATAGTGTCACAAAAATGTGCTAACTCTGAAAAACACCGATAGAACATCTGTTGTTTACTTTGCAATTCTTCGGAGCAAATATCGGTGATGATTGGTCACACCCTAATCTTTGCAGCCATTCACTACACATGAGACAATGGCGTTACTGGTGTTGCAGTCAGACTGAGTTATTACTATTGACCAATGCAGTATGGATGGTAGGGTGACTGTATATCCACCTCCTGAAGGGGCATTAGGTAATCTATGACCTTTATCGATCTCTATTGGCAACCAGCGGGAATTGCAACAACACTGATAGAACATATCTCCTCCTACACAAGTCTCTGGCACCCCAGTTTCAAGACAAGTGTCTTGAAACTACAATGGGAAGGGAGATTTTGTAGGGAGTACTGGCCAGAAAGTGAGTTTTGAAAGCCACAAATCTCAGCACTCAGCACTCAGTAATCGTTGAGTCACTGATATTGATCAACAATCCCATCAACCCCCACATATATATTGTGGTCATTTTGTGCTATGAGGCAGTGAAGGCCTTACTTACTGCCCATTTAAAAAGTATGTCTACTGTTCAAGGCTGCAGAGTCCGTCACTGCTCTCAAGACTGCATCACCAGACTGCATGCAGGGAATCGCTATCTGCAGCCTCCCTGACAGTGGATGGCTGTGGAGAACCAGGATGTTGTCTGACTGACAGTCTCTCTCTCTCTCCTGACACCGTCTCTCTCTCTGACCCCCCCCCCCTCTTCATCCCCATCTATCTGTCTCTCTATAGTACATGTACTGGACTATGAAGCAGCAGCTTGCCCATCACACAGTTAACGGCTGCAACGCCAGACCAGGAGACCTGCTGGCCTCCGGGACCATCAGTGGACCTGTGAGTGTGTGTGTGTGTGTGTGTGTGTGTGTGTGTGTGTGTGTGTGTTATTCTATACTTACCTTGTAAGGACCAAATATCCTTACAATCCTTACAAGGATAGAAAGATGAGGAAAATCCTCCTCTTGCCAATCCTCACTTCTATACTTTGGGTTTAGGGTTCAGGTTAGGCATGTAGGTTAAGGTTAGGGTTATGGAATGAATGTAGTCAATGGAGGGTCCTCACTAGTATAGTAATACAAACATTTACTTTTGCAAAGCACAGGACAGGAATAGAAACTCAAGAACATTCTTGAAACACATTGATTTGCAATGGAAACAAGTAAAACTATCACACAACACTGGCAGATTTTTTCATTTTGTCATAAAAAAATTAAGATTTTAAGGCTCAATGCTAGATTAAACTACTTGTTAAAATAGATATTTTTTGCAGTGTGTATGTGTGTGTGTAGGTGTGTATATAATATGAGACAGAGAATGTTTGTTTAGCTGTCTGTCAAACGTTTTGACATGTGCAGTATATTTCTATGTGTATGATGTGTGTGTGTGTGTGTGTGTGTGTGTCCCTGCGCCGTGTGTTTCCAGGATCCAGAGAGCTTTGGCTCCATGCTGGAGTTGTCATGGAGGGGATCTAAGAGCATCGATCTGGGCGGAGGAGAAGCTAGAACCTTCCTGAAGGACGGAGACCAAGTCACCATCACAGGTTAGATTTAATATCCCTCACACCCCGGCTCCAGTATTAGATTCCCTGTGTTTTATTGGTCTTGGATAGGAAGGATATGGGTTTGGGTGTTTTTTTGTATTTTAGGACAACGGATCAGTCTCCGTCTATTTGTTCATTCATCCGTCACATGCGCTATCTCAGACACTGCTGATAGGATTTTGAGGAAACTTGGGGGACTGATGCATGTCACCACAGTGGGCTGGCATTTTCACAATTACACTGGCCGGCCCCAGGGAGGCACCGCAATTACCGGTCAAAACAAGCCCACATATTTGTTACTGAAATTACTTTTGTGTGTTTACTGCTGCCTTGTAAATTGGCTATCAACCTATAATAATAACAAGAAAGAAGAAGAAAAAGAATAACTAAGTTAATTCATATAATTAATATGATACATGAATAATAATAACATTGCTAAATCAATTAGTTAGGTTTATAAATAGTCATCACAATTGTGCCTTGGGACTGTACAGAATCCACTAGTGGAATTTGAATGAGTGCCTTTGGTGCCCATGGTCACCCATGGGTGACAATGTAGAGAATCACTTTATTACTAGTACTAGAATAACCGGTAACACTTTACAATAAGGGTACACTAAGTTAAGGGTTAGTTAATACTTAATAAGGGTTAGTTAATGCTTAATAAGCATTAACTAACCCTTAATTAACAGTTAACTAATGTGTAATTTACTAATGGTGTTCATGTTAACTAAGGTATTAATTTATACATTATTTAATAGTTTATAAAGATGACTATTAAATAATGTATAAATTAATACCTTAGTTAACATGAACACCATTAGTAAATGATTACCAGACACATTAGTTAACTGTTAATTAAGGGTTAGTTAATGCTTATTAAGCATTAACTAACCCTTAATTAATGTACCCTTACTGTAAAGTATTACCAAATAGCCAATACTATCATTAAAACATCCTCGTTAGCTACATAAGCATATTTTTTGTCACTAATTCACTCTTATATAACTGCTCACCTCTTTATTATTCACATTTCCGCCCCTCAAATGAAACTATGCATTGCCATGGAATGCCTTGATGAATCATGGGAGATATGGAAAAGATTTCCTGGCTGTTGCTGTAATTTTGTGTTCAATTCTTTTTATTGTTATTTTCTTCCCTTTTTTGAAGTGCCAACACATAAAAACAAGCCAGTGAAAAACGCAAACTAAGCAACAAAGGATACAAAAACAAGAAACACCAAAAACAAAATACAAATATATATATAATATATATACAGACACATACCTGTACATACATGTACATGATATTGCTGTAACTTTGATGCACTCACCTAATGTGAAGTGTTAAATAAATATGTCAAATTTCATCTCATGCTTTTTTCTGACACGTCACTGAATCACTGCATGTTCAGTAGACTAACAGTTGTGAATTTATATAAGTAACTACCACCCAAAATAAAATGTTTGGGTAGACAGGTGTGTATGACACACATATGCAGGACAGAATCTGTGCTCCGTTCTTTACCTTGATCCCCAGCACGGCCTCCCTGGGAGGCTGCTGAGCCCCGGCGGAGTCAGCGATCAAACAGCACATCAGTTAGTGTGGAGCTCTGCCGGTTCAGCTTGCTCTGCAGAGACACTGTTTCCCACAACTTGTAGCAGTCAAAGCTGCTGTACAAGCCCTGCACACAGCCAGCGGCGGGATGAGAGGCCACTGTCTCAGCACAGTGTAGCATTAATAATTCATTCATTCTCTGGGTTGTACAAGGCTGCCACTGTTTCACTTTCTCCCCCTAAAAATTGAATTTGATACTTGAAAACTAGAAGAAAGAGTGTGTGTGTGTGTGTAAGGGCCAGGGCCCCGATGGCTGGACCTCTACTGCTGATTGAAATCATTAGTCAGCCTTTGGTTGCAGCAACACGCACACACACACACACGCACACACACACACACACACACACGCACACACACACACACACACACACACACCACCCAATCCCCACTCTTCCCCTCATTCTGTCCACACTGCAGGCTAGATTCAGTTGTAAGCTGAAGAGTGACTCACCGCTCCCTTTTTTGTTCGTCCCATATTCAGTTTGTACATATAAAAAGTGTTCACCTGTTTGATTTTTCATTTCATTTTTAATATGCATCGGGATTTACGGTCTTAAAATCTATGAATGGCACTGGTTTCTGTCAAAGTTAGGTGTAAATTCAAGAAATGTATGTCAAAGTATAAAAATCCAATAAGAGTAAAACCTAGTCTGCTGAAGTATTCATCTCCTTTCCTCACTTGGGCTGTGTTGTCTCCCCGGTAAAACAAAATCATAACATATATTATTCATTCTTGATCTTTATAAAATGTAAGTCATTTTGAAAACATTTTCTTTTCAAAATGACTCTATTTTTACTAGGAAGTCTTGCGTTATGTCCCTATAATACATCTTAATAAAAACTTGACATAAAAAGTGCTTAAAAAGTGGAAACCGTATAACATTTGTACTATATAATAATAATAATAATGATAATAATAATCATGTCCCTCTGCCTCCCATCTGTCCAGGTTACTGTGAAGGAGCTGGATACAGGGTGGGCTTTGGACCCTGCATGGGGACCGTTCTTCCTGCCCTGCAACAGTGACACACACACACACACACACACACACACACACACACACACCCCTATCTCACCCTCTATTGTATCTCTGCTTTTTAATTCCTCGACCTTCACCATCCCGAGGAATGAAGAGGACTACAACTAAAATACACACACACACACACACACACACACACACACACACACACACACACACACACACACACACATTTGGCTCTTAAAATGATGTCTTATCAGCTTTAGTTAATAATTCATGACCATTTCTCAAATTCATTAGATGGAGTCTCAGAGCTTTGTAGTGAGTTTTAAAGTGACCTTGTTACTGAAATCCTGTGTAATATTCATCTGTGAGAGGGATGCTCCTCCAGGTCAAAGTGTTACTGCCAATACCAGTGTTCCTTGATGTTTTATGTGTTTTGGCTCCTGATTTATAATGAAATCATCCATTTTTAATCCCTCTAGTGTTTGTGTCTTTCATTTTCATATTGACTTACCCACTAGATGGCTTCACTCTTTATTCACAAGCTACACATTTCTTCCAGCCAGGGTTGGAGAACTTTTATTACATGAAACTGGATTGCAGTAATCTGGTTACAACTAAAGATAACTGCAATCCATAATAGTTACTGTCTAATCAGTACTCAGAGAAATCATATTACAGCCTGTTAATGCCTGTTAATGTAATAAATTGCCTGATAATTTAATTTGTAATACAGCATATAAAATGAATATAAATGTAATGATGTATTGCATTCTCAAAAAATACAATAACAGGTTTTATTACATTTTTGACTAATTTAGAGGGACATTTTATTCTATTTTAAAAAGTTATTACATTATCCACCAGTTCTAACATTATCAGGTGCTTACATATCCGTTCACATTATTGTCTGTAAATTGGAAAAAAGTCTGTGTTAAGCATCACATTCTATGAATTTTAGAATCTAAATAATTATGTTACAGGTTAAAGTTTTAAACAGGTAATATGTAACAGGTTACACTCAGAATATTACCTACCCAGGTGAAGGCTGTTACCAGAAAGTGACTGTCTTGCCTTTTGCTTTCTGCAGATTGTACTTTTAGTTCTACAAACGTTTACTGAAGGCAGAAACAGTCTCATTGGTTGAGTTAAACCTCAGTGGGCGGAGCCAAAGAACCACAGTTTTTCTGTGCTATTTGGTAAGTTAGCAACCTGGCAAACTTGAATGGCAAAGAAAATATAAATGGTAATGACTTCTTTTCTCATTCATTCATGACCGTGGCATTCATGATCTCGTCTTTTTCACTGGGCTTCAGTCTAGTGTTACTAAGCCAGAAACACTGCGGTTCTGTTGGAAGAAATTCTCGTACCACTGAAATCTGCATTGATGTTGTGTGATGCGAAACATTACTTAGAGTGTGTCTGTGCATCACTGTACTTGGGTGTGTGTGTGTGCATGCGTTTGTGTGTGTCTGAAGACTGTATACACCGTTATTGGTGAGAGATTAAGCAAGCTGCTGTAATCATGCAGCAAACCAGGCTGGCTCCCATTTGAAAGGTGGGAGGTGATGAATAAATAATTCAGAGAACATAAAAGACTATCTCTGCTCCCAGAAGAGGATCCAGCGCCAGTGGCCAGAGCAAACTGGTTGGACCGTGGCAGCTTTGGCTGGCTTGCCTGTTTCATTATGGATGCTGGTGTCTTTTTGGCTCTCTGTCCCGTCTGCATTATGGATACTGGCGTCCCACTGTGGACTGATAGACTTGGATGAACTGACTGAAAGTCATTAGTGCTCTTAATGTTGAGTTTATTGCTGCATTAAGTCAGTGAGGAGAGAGCGATGTGTGTCTGCTTACTTTTTAAGTGTGTCTGTACTTATGCATGTACTGGATGTGGGTGTGGGTGTGGGTGCAGATTTCTCCTGCAGCCTCTAAGTCCAAAACGTCTGGAATCACAGAGAATCGGCCAATAAAAAAACCCCACAACTCCATTCAGAGACCAGAAACCCTGTATGTGGGAAACAAGAAAAAATATGGTATTAGTTAGGGTTAGACTGATATATCAGGCTGATATTGGTCTTTCATTAAAAATCAGATCTGGTCCAGTCAGTGTCGTCCACCTCTGATATGATGGGTATGATGGAGCTTGATTGATTACATATTTATTGTAGAATTGATCAATACTACACTGGCTGTCTATGGGAAGACCTTAACCTGAACTGATTCTAATGAGACATGTTGATCAGATTCCACCAGGGTTTCAATGAAGAGTTTTAGTGTCCCATGATGGCCTAAATGTTGTTTCAGAGGCTTTTCCACCCTGACAAGAATAATTTTCTCGGGGAAACACCGAATGCTTTGTTGGCATCAAAATGGTCAAATTCAGAGATATCGAATACCAGCAGAAAATATTGGCTATTGGCAGCTTCCAATCTAAAACCATCAGTACTGGCCCTCAGAAACCCACATCACTTGAACCCAGCATTACTTCTCCCTGCGGTTTCAGACTGTTCAGACACACTGCAGAAAGCCTTGGATGAGGTCAGCATGCCGCCTCTCAGTTTGGACGAGATGAAGAGCTTTTGAGACAGAAACTTTGATGTTTTTCCACCCCATCAGCTTTTCATTTTCAGCGCCGTGTTCCTGAGTGAGTGTGTCATCCTGACATTTCCCTCTGCAGCGATCCTGTTTCACAGCACAGTGGGCAGCTTTGATGTCAACATGCTGCCTATTGTCAGGCCTGTTAAGCCAACACGCTCCTTAAAAAGTAACCAGACCACAGACCTTTAGTCCAAGACTGATTTATAGAACACAGCTTGTGCCTGACTGTGTGAGTGTGCGTGTGTGTGTGTGGGTGGGTGGATGGGTGGGGTGTGTGTGCATGTACCAATTTGGTCGTGAGTGCATCTGAGTGCATGAGTGTGTGTGTATATGTGTGTATATGTGTGTGTGTGTGCATGCCTGTGTGTGCGTGCGCTGCAAAAAATGCCCATCTTAACAGGTCATTTATTCTCAGATTAAATCCTATTTCTCTGAAAACAATTTTGCCATTGGTGTGAGGTAATTTCACTTGTTTCCAATGCAGATCCACTTGTTTCAGAGTTAAAACATCTTGAAACAAGACAGAATAAGGCAAATCATTGCACAAGTATGAAGAAAATGCCATTTGATTACAGAAAGTTCTTGATTTGTGTTGAGAACAAGTGAAATTATCTCACTCTAATGGCAGATTTTATGACTTCTATAAAGAAAATATGATTTTAAGACTCAATACTAGAGTAAATGACTTGTTACGGTGGATATTTTTTGCAGTGTGTGTGTGTGTGTTATTGATGGAGCAGGTGGATTTCAAACTGCGAAGCCGAGCTCCAACGGGCTCTCAAGGTCGACAGGGGCAAAGAGGAAAGTCTGAGGCAGTATCAGAGATGAAAGCAGGAATAAAGCACACTGAATTGGTAAAACGTCAAGCGTGGAGGAATTCTCTAAGATCAGCCCACTGGCTTTGGGCTCGATCTGTCTGTTGATATGTGGTTTATCTGACTCATCTGAGGATGGAGAATAACATGAATTTCTTATAAAGGCTTTGCAGCTGCGTCGCAAATCTCCAAGCATCCACAGCGGACTGCGGAGTAAAACCACACGGACTGAAATGACTTGTTTGAGGTGTTCAATCAGGGGTTTAGGCCTAAGCAGAGGACAGAAATACTGTTGTGTTGGACACAGTCTGCCATGGCATTCTACTCCACCACATTGAAAATCTACTGGGCATCACCAGTCATATCTGTCTCCCAAGGTGTTCCTCAGGGTTCCGTTCTGGGCCCACTGCTCTTCATCATTTACATGCTCCCTCTTGGCCGTATCATCCATCAAAATGGCTTAAATTTCCGCTGTTATGCTGACGACACACATATCTACATACGCACCAGACGCTCCCTCGCTCTGCCTCCCCCTGCTCTCATTGATTGTCTCATGGATATCAAACTTAACAGTGATAAAACTGAGGCTATCCTCATTGCCTCCCCAGCCACCCGCAAGAAAATTGCCCACATCCCACTGTCTATCCCTGGCTAGATCATGTCCCCCACAATCTCCCAGTCATTTTGGATGCTACTCTCTCCTTTGACATCACCACAACAGCTTTCTTCCACCTCAGAAACATTTCCAGACTCTGTACATCCCTCATACACTCTGTAGCTGAGACACTCGTACATGCCTTTGTTGCATCCAGGCTGGACTGCAACATTGTTCTCCTTGGAGTGAGTTCATGGGCTTAACAGGCAAAACTCAACAGCAAGAGTGCTCACCCGAACCAGACCCTGGGAACTCATCCTCCACCCTCCAGTACTTACACTGGCTCCAAGTCCAATATTGCATACAGTACAAGATCCTCCTGCTTGTCATTAAGTCCCTCCATGGTCTTTCAGCTCCCTATCTCCATTCCTATACACCATCTCACACACTTCGATCCTCAAACA